>NC_092213.1:26477808-26512640 GCF_043381705.1 Parasteatoda tepidariorum
GCAGGTCGTCGGGCTACCGAAGCGGGGGTGCCATCCCCTCTGCAGAGGATCAAAATTGTGATGGCATGTCTTCGGATCATCCTCAGGGATGTTTCCCAGACCGTCGCCAATAGCCCATTGTGCAGCTCTAGTGCGACGTAAATTAACTAACCTACCATTATTAAGGGTGCGTATTTCTGCTCGCTGTCATTCGCTAATCCTACTGAGCTACGCAATTTATCTTTCATTTAACTGAACGCAGTGATATATTAAACTTTTAATAGGATAGAGCAGATTTGAAGTGTATTATTTCTTTTCGATATTTCTTTACTTCTAATACTATTTTGTTTATTTTTAGTAAGTATCCAAATAAAATAAGCAAACCCGTGAGTCATTCATTACCTTCTTCCACTTGATGACTTGGGTGGTTTATCCAGACGTCGCATATCCTTCATAATATAGACAGATCGCGCACTGGAGACGGACCTGGCTAAGCTAGGTTCTGAAATGGACATGTCACAGTTGGAGACAAATGTGCTGGTTTGTGAGGCCCTAGTTGTGCGACATTTCCATGTATATCGATGGTTGGGATTGCGACGCAGAGCGGCCCTTACGTACGCCTTGCGTAGCACCGTTTGAACCTGTAAGGAAATAGAAAATTGCATTAATGTAATAAGTGGACGGAAACTACATTATTTTTGTAATTAACTACAGCTACTTTTTTTAAAATGTAGTGACTACTTCTTGGAGACCAATTTGGCTAGAGAACTTAATATAACTCTTCCCCTATATAATATGGTTTTGAATAAAGAAAAATTGGCTTATTTAAACGTGAAGAATAATTAATACACATTTAATCATGTTGGCAGGATTCAGATTGATTTTCTAAACCATTTTCAAAGAATTTGCTCTTTTAACATTCAACTTTTTATGTTTTTCTCGATAGCGAATTCTTATAATGCGTATTGGCGCTCTTATTAACGTAATTCTTATTTACGCTCGATCACAGAAGCATTCCTATCGCGTTTTCTGACAGACCCGCGAAGATTTGTTCAAATTAGATTCGAAAAATCTACATTTGAACTTTATTTCTTGACTAAATTTACATCAAAAGTGTTTCATTTTATTTTATATCCGTCGTTGTGAACAGGCGACCCAATTTTTGAGTTTACGACTACTAGTGTTCAACTCCGTAGTCTTGTAAATTTGAACTCAATCCAGAAGGCAACTCCTGGATCGAGTATTGAGCGAAATTTGCCTTCGTAGAGGACTTTTTGAAGAAACTAACCCATATTAGCATGGTGAGGAAAGCCTTCCAAGGTTAGCCTGGCGGCAAAGGGTCTCTAATTCTTGATCCGTCTACCACTAAGGATATTTTGCGTCAGCGCTGGGGTCAGTGCGAGCCGGGTACGGAATTCGTATCGACCAGCCATCGCTAGGATTCGAACCCAGTTCACCTCATTGGAAGGCAAACGCTCTATCCCCTGAACCGTCACGGCTCCGTTAAAAGTATTTGCCAGGAATAGCTACAAAAAAATACGGATTCTTATATCGCTCTACTATCTTTTTTAAAAAAGTAGCAGGTAAGCTACGGAAAAAGTAGCAACTGCAGTGGTTTCATTATTTGTAGAGTGTTATTTCTATCTTTGAATGTAGTAAAACTTTAGGTTTTAAAAAAAATGGTACAAAGTTGTTAAATTTGGTTAGTGTACTTTAGACAGAAAGAAATGCTAGCCATCAATCTTAATTATATAAGAATTTTTTTCTTAGGGTGAGTAAAAAATGTAAAACATACATTTTTTGACCTGAGTATTTTTCTATAATCCGAAACAAACTAAATCTTAAAAAAAGAATTTGGCATTTCAAAGTTGATTAGCAATTGACAAAATCCATAATATGATGCACTTTTTTAAAATTAAGATTGGAAAATAGAATTTATTATAATGTTCTTTATTATTATATTTGTGTATATGTGATCGGTTAAATCTAAAATCTCCGGAGCACCACTATATTATCTCAAAAAGAAAAAACCATAACAAATTTAGAAAATATGTCCTAACGGAACCAAAATATATTAAATACGTAAGCTCTAACTATTATTATCTTAGATCATAGTTATGGACAATTTTATGACAAAAGAATGAATAAAACATGAACGTATCAATTGGTTAGATATAATAAACTTCAATGATGAACTTGTGAACTCAACAAAGGCAATCTTTGAAAATTTCATCCATGCTCGCAATGCAGCCAATAAAAGGTTTTTGTTCTTTGACTGCTATCTTCACACAACCTCAATTTTTGTTTTTGATTGTTTTGAGTCTACCTTCAGCTACGGTGACGCGCATATTAGACATCGTTAATGACGGTCTATTTCATGTATAAGGTTGTTCATATAAATATCTCGTGTGATTCATAATGTGTGTGAAAGTTGTTCTATATTCAGTAAATGGCATTTTGCCTAATACTTATGTCAGTTTTCAGAAAGTTCATGTAATTTACGTTTTTGACGATTCGCGATTGGTAGATAAAAAAAATGAGCCCATTGCAACTAAACTCTTTATTCAGTACAGAAAGGACGTGATTTCTGGATTCATAACTCTAATTATTTTTTAGTTACTGACATTAATTTTGAATGTATAGAATCAAAAGTGAAAATAAATTTTATTTTTCTCACATTCCTATTGGCGATCAAAATGGTCTATAGGTGGCGTAAAACAGAACTCTCTACCTATGGCAACACTTCGCATGTTAGCGTGTGGAGAATCATAGGAGAAGGAAGTACGTCAGTTTCTCTCTTGATTTTCAAATAAATTAAAACTTAGGAAACTATATGGAACTGAAAACTACGTTGAACATAGTTCTAAAAGAAAGCTTCGTGGAATTTTTAAAAAATATTTGGGACGGTTAAATTAGCAAAATATTAAGAAAAGGAAAAATATCGTAGTACATTCCTATATTACTGAGAAGAGGAATAGAGGGAAAGGGGGAGGGTCAAGACATGGAGTAGTTCTTCTCCCCAGATGACGTATTCGAGCGTTGCGATCGCGAATAGCTCCTAACAAAGCTTTTAGGTGGCATGAAGCACATGACTCCTATTCTTTTTCAAAGTGAATGACTGAATAATGCACGATAAAGTGAAATTACATTTCTGCTTGCAGCTTCAGTAGTGTAAAAAGTACTCGCATCATGATCTAAAAACTTATATGTAATGAGCAAAGGATGCTTTCCCATCATAAACTGGCTGTTCTTTTTCATCTGAACCGATACTCCTGTTTATCTAAATGGTCTTCTTTATGTTAATTTCTGTTTTTTCAATATTGTCAAGAATTGCATTAAAATAGGAACAGAAATCGTTGTTTTATAATGTAATTTACTCATTTTGCGAAAAACTTGACGAACTTTTCAAGTTTGATGTCAACAATAAACTATGATGGAACTATTGAAGTGTGACCTATTTGAGTGCGAGTTTTGACAATAATTATTATAATGTGAAGCTATTTTTCAACTACACGATGAATTCAACCATTGTTCTGCTGTTGAATAATGGAACTTTTTTTTTCTTCTCTAAGATGAACGAATTACAAAAGCCTCTATTGCCAATACTTATTATTATAAACTATATGTATTATGCAAAATTGATAATGTTATAGATAAATATACAAAACTAATAAAGATATATTTTCAAACAACTTACTTCAACATTCATGAAGCAATAGAGCACAGAGACAAAAATTCCCTGTTCGAAGTAATAAGAAAGAGATTAAATTAGGCACATAACAATAATTTAATTGCAATAAACAATTTTCTAATTGATTTAGATATTAAAGTATAAAGTGAGTAAAATTTATATGTTTAAGTTTTATCCCCATACGATCTGGAAACTTAATCCTTGGAATCAAATCTGTGTTAAACGGTAAATAAAAATTGAGATTTTCTACTCAAGAGAAGTTTTAAAAGCAGAGGTAGTGTTTAAATGTAAACTCCTCTGATCTAGAAGAGAAAACTCAATAAAGGAATTTAGAAGAAAAAATATTAAAAGAATGAACTTGCATTTGAAATAAAATCTTTTCATTTCAAATATGCAGTTAATGTGCAGCGCTGGCTATCGTACTGGAGGGTTTCTGATAACAGGGATATGTATAGTATCCGTACGGCAAAATAAAATGTGGTAAAGTTACCGTACTGTTTAATAATGACATTTCTGTTTTTATTTATTTTTATTTAAACAAACATAATTCTGGTTAATAAAACCAAAATTAATAAAGGCAATCTATGCATACCTAGCAACTCTTACGTTTTTAAAAAAAATGCTTTCTTAGTGATAATGAAAGGCCAATTGAAGTGGTATTGTGAGCAGAAATTCGTTTCACATTCGATCAGCTCATACAACACAATCAAATAACTAGCAGGCCTGTTATAGGTATGACTAAAAGTAGTGGCTGTTATAAAATAATTTTAAACAAAATTTTTTTTAAAAAACATGAAGTGTTAATATACAAATTTTGCAGGAATTAAAAATTAAATATAAGACATAAAATTATCAATTAATAATAATAATTATAATACTAATAATTATCATTAATGCTAATTAATTATACTAATGATTATTATTCATAATTATTGTTATTAATATTTATTATTATTAATGGTTAAATATAAAACATAAAATAATCAATTAAAAATTCTGATTAATTAAACTGATAATTATCATTACTAACAATATTTAATAATTATCAATACTAATTATTATTCATAATATTTAAAAAATAATTTTAAACTAAAATTTCTAAATAAAGAAACGAATGTGAATATGCGAATTTTGCATGAATGAAAAAATAAAAATTAAATTTACGACATAAAATAATAAATAATAATGATGATTAATCATATTAATAATTATCATTAATAATTATCAATAATACTACTAATTATTATTTATTACTATTATTAATTAATAAATATAAATAAAAATGATTAATAATACTAATGATTATTAATAATAGTTTTTGTTATTAATAATAATTTATTATTATTAATACTACTACTAATAATAATACTACTAATGATAATTATTAATAATAATAATTATTAACAATAATCATTGAATAAAATAAATCTTCTGAAAAATTATTAAAAGTTGGCAGTTTTGCTATCTAATATCCGATTATAAATAGCAATGTGTTAATCAATTTGTAACTTCGAAGATGTACCTGTGATGATTGAAGAGTTGCATTTGTTATCATATAAGCTTCTTCCAATTTGCTATCGTCTCTGGGGTTGACACAAAATAGAAGATGTGTTATTCCAAGGAGTGGAAATAAAAGAGCCGTTGCTTTTACAGCACGCCTAATTGAAACAAAATAGTTATGTAGAAAGGAATTGTTATTTTTAAATTAAAATATAAATCAAAAAATAAAGCAAATTCACACCTCACTTGAACGATTTCAAACATAGAACTCGTTTTCATTTTCGTTACTAGTATGCGTATGATGTTTACTAAGAAAATTAAATTGATCTGAAAAGAGAATAAAAGTTATTTGAAAATACATTCACATTTTATGTCACCAAAGCAATCAATATATATTTTACTATTTAATGACTTTTATTTATCCTATTTTAAAATGTAGGAAATCTCATCCACAATTTGTATATATATATTTTAAAAATAGTAAAAAAAATCACTTTTAAAGAATTCGCAATTTAAAAAAGGTTGCCTCCATTCAAAAATAAATAGTATAATCTCTCTCTGTGTTAAAAATTGTAAGAGCCGCCAACGCCACTGCTGTTTTGAGTGTTTAACTTAACGTTACATTTTGTTTTGCTGCGCAAAAGCTATAAGGCTTAACTTGAAATACTAAGATATGTTGAAAAGAATAAAATTTAACACTGTAATTCGAGAAATATTAACTGTTAAAATTGTTATAAAAACTAAAATACGGGCCACTCTAGAGGCCGCTCGAATGCAACCACAGAGTTGGAATATGGTGGGCCACATTTGTTTATGAACATAAAATAAAGTTTTTTTTTCTTCTCCAAAATTCCATTTTCTATGAAAGTTATTGCAAATTCAAGTTTTTTTTTTGCCAATTTTTTCCAACTTTTTTTCTTTCATTACATTTTGCATTTCTGCTCCAAATCTATAAAATTTTGAAACTTGAAATTATGATAGTGTGTAGATAAATGTGCGAGAAGTTTGACAGAATAAAAGAAACAAAAAATTGAGATTCCACAATTAGTATTGGGATAATTATTAATTATTAAACTTGTAGAAAAAAAACGTCTATTGTCCACTAAAATGCAACTACAGAGTTGAAATTCGACGTGAGGATAAGACCATTTTGCATTATATATATTTTTTCTTTTTTGAGATTCCGATTTCAACAAAAGTTATTGCAAATTTATGTACTTTTTCGTGTTTTTTAGCTTTAATTGCTTTAAATATTGACTAGTAATGCATTGTTGCAGAAAATTTATTTTTTCTTGACGAAATCTTTATTTCACAAACTCTCGCTGGTGTAAATGTAAATCTAAAGTAGCAAGAAAAAAAGAAATAGAGAGATTACATGTTGCCATATATAAGTTTTAACATTCATAGTGAAATTTTGAAAATAACTAAAAGCTTAAATAATGATAAAGATCTTTCCTTACTTGAATTGTTATAAGTCTTTTCAACGAGTAAAATCACTTTGCGTTTATTTCTTTTTATTGGTACTCCCAATATGTATTTCTTAAGGTTAGATTTTTTTTTCAAGTACAGATGATTATTTTTCAAATCTAGATAATCGTTAGTTTCGTCAAAAAAATGTTCTTACATGTAGCTGCAATAATTGTATATTTTGAAACCAAAACTTTAAGTATTTTTTGGAAAATATTGACATTAAAGAAAAAACAATGGTGACTGAGAAGAAATTGCGGGGGTTAGTGAGCGGAGCTTCCTAGTAAAATTAATGAATACTATTCAAAGTTCATAAATTGTGTGACAAATATAGGAATAATAAAGACTGAAAATTCATTCTTAAAGAATTTGAAAAAGCGCACAGAGTTGCCATTATCTAGAAATAATAATTTTTAAATGCAAAAAAAAGCAGACAATTTTTTTCTTCTTATTTTTTTGAGAAAGCTCTTCAATAAGCATAGAATTTCTCCAATCATTTTCCAAACTACAATAGCAAACTTTTCGTATAAATGAGTTTAGTTTGTAAGTTTTGCATAATTTAAAAGATAACTTTTCTTTAATGCGTATTTTTTATGGAAAATATTAAAGCAAAGTTGTTTAAAGGAGTAACTCAAGTTTTTATATAACTTAAAGTTGAGTTTAATAGCGCAAAGTTCAGAGCCTGTGGCGTTTTATGATTTTTTTTAAAAATTAATACACTGCTCAGGGGGCGATGTAACAAATTCTTCACTGTTGCTAGGTTATTAGGATGCGTTTCAGAAAATTCTTTGATGCCCGCTCCTTTAGATGCTAAGCAACAAACATACCTTCAAAACTTTTTCCCATAACACCATATAAGATTCCGTTACAAGCACATGAAGTAAATCTTATAAGATCTTTCCTTATTCTCAGGTGCTTATAATATTTGTAGTTCAAAGAAATAAGTTGTTCAATCACTTACTTAAACTTTATACCTAGAACTTTTATAGTACTCTGAATAATTTTTATGTTATTTTAGCTAAAAACAACATATTGCTTAATATAAAAAAATTAAAATGTGAAGCACATAGTTACCCCTAAGGCTCCTATCATTGGACCTGTTACAATCCATACATATGGAGACCGACCATATCCTTCCCAACAACTTCCACCCAATTGTGACGTCATTGTACTGCACCAGCTAATGATGAGAATGAGAGGAATACCTATACGATAATAAGCAAACATAACAGCAAATTTTTTAAAAAACTTTTAATAAAAAAAAGAATGTTTAATAAGAAAAATGTTGATAAAATAGCTAAGATATGTTTTTTTTTTTATGTATGTACACCTCTTTCAAACGAATGTTTTTCTTTTTTTTTGTTTCATTGAGTTAAAATATTTTATTAATATAATTAACAAAAGGTATTTTCCCACTTATTAAAATTGTAAACTTTTTTTAAAGAGTTTTTTTAAAATTTCTACTGGAAAGTGAACAATTTCTTTTTTTCTGAGAGAATACACACAAATACAACTAAAGCGACCATAACAAGCAAGATACAAACAAATTAAAGTAAACATTTATAGATGAACAGAAAGAAAAAGTTAAGTTGCAAAATTGAATAAAAGTTCTCTAGTCTCCCAATAACGGGAGTAGATAGTTCCTTCCTTCAGGGCCGAATAGTGGTTTAGTCCGAGATTAAGGATAGTTCTTTTAAGAGCGATGCCGTAAGAAAGTGTATAGTGTTAAAAAAGAAGCTTTATGGCAATAAATAAATAAGTACAAAGCGAAAAAAAAACGGGATTTAGGGCTTACTATTGATTTAATGATCAGATATGTACATACTAAGGTGCAATATTCGAAGCATAAGATTTATACTTGCGAATTAATTAGTGCACACTATAAAGTTATAAATTCCCTGCCTAAGCATACGTTCCATTTTTCTTAAGCGTTACTCATTAAACACTGATTTAAAGATTATTTCTGCCATGAAATTATTTTGTAGATAAATGAATCATATAATTGCGTTCTATGATTTGGAAAAGATATGTGTTTTCATTGTAAGTACGTTTTCAGTCGTATTTTGTTATTTAAAATATCGTATGCACTAATTAATTCGAATATTTTAGTTCTAAACCCTCGGACCATTAAGATATAATTTTATTCAGTGCGTTTTGTATTTGTTGTTCTTACAAGCAAAATAATTTTGTTGTGATACTTAGTATAAGTGCTATTGAACAATAAGATTAGAGATATAGTTTTGGTTCTGTTCCGCGACACGGGTCTCTTGTTGCCCGCTCCAAATTTCTGTACCTTTATGAGAAGATTATCATATAATCATATAACAGTTAGCGATTTGTTAATCGTTTATCGGTTGACATTTCGATTGATTCAATTCCTAATTTTTACGCGAGATCATTATTCTTTATTTAGTAAAAATTCGTTTAGCAACATTTTAAATATTTATTTCAGAAAATAAAACTAAAATTGAAATTTTAACGAATGATAACAGCATTATAACATGATCGAAACATCAAACAATTCTCGATTTTCGCAAACTTACGAAACATTCCTACTGAATGAGGTTTGATTGTTCTACTTTAAATGCACCAATCTAATTCTCTATTTCTAAATGTATATTTATATGAATCGTTATTTTGATGAAAAAGTGTCGGTACAGCATTGGAAAATATCTTATATTAAGACGAAAAGTTTGTTTTCAAAACATTTGAGTACTGCACGAAATGGTTTATTTGTAACAAAAAGCGAAGGAAGGAATATCCCCACTCTTCCAACACCTCCTAGAAGTAGGAAGGCCTCAGCACGGATCAATTTAGTAGTCCGATGTGACGAAGTTAACTGCGCAGTAGATGAAAAATAAGAAAGATGTCATTACGTTCGGGATACTAAGCTGCGCAGTGGTTGAAATTACGAAATATGTCATTACGTTTGGACTACTAAACGATATTTATGGTAACCCGTGCTGAGGCCTGCTCTTTTCTAGGAGGTGTTGACTCTTCTCCAAGCTGAAAACTGATTAAACTTTTCTGTTTATTTTCGAACGGCATCGTCGGAACAGTTTAGAGCGTGGTCCAAAAGCTCCTTGTCGGGGAACTGACCTAATGTGTTCAGATAAAATAATGTAAACAAGCGTAAACTTTGAGCAATCTCATAATTTTATTTTCAAAATTTCAACTGCAAAGGTCGTTAATTATATTTGTAGTTAGGAAACACCTAGAAAAAGTAATTATTTAGAATGTAACATTACATATGTATTAAACATTAAGAAACTAAGTACATAAATAACAAGAAACTAAAAACATATAATGGTAAAACTTATTATTTATTGAATAAAAATAGCAGTAAAATATGAAGTGAAATAAGCACTGAAATATATTTTTGCACGTTTAAATTGTTCATTTTAATTGTATTAAATGCTTTACATAAAAATATGAAAATTAAATTTGATTTTTTGGTGGACATACTATTAAATATAACATATTATTGTCATTCTTCAAATAAGTATTTTAAATATGTTTACGAAATATTTTAGACAAGCATTTAAATTGATTTATAGAGTTCTCTTTCGTTAAGTATGCACTTGATGCATTCGAATAAATTCAGGAAGTTTATAAGGTAAGATTTATGAATACTTACCCCAGCCAATGATATAATACAGCTTAAAGGGTGCATCTTTCTGGAAAATTTTTGTAGTAATTCTGCTATGAAGAAGCATACCTTCAACAAACATCCAATTAATACTGGACAACGCTGCATACATTTTAACAGAAACCACTGTTTTGCATAGCCAACTCTGAGGGAGAGATAAATGATGGTTAGTACAATATATTTAAGCTATTTTAAAATGTTTTTTATAACTACATTGAGAAAAAAATATGGCTAAAACTACCAGATTAAGGTAAAATTTACTGTATTTCTGGCTTTATGGAGCTATGAAACTTATCGAAGCGTTTTGGTAATGACTTTGATGAAATATACGATGAAATATGGTTTTATAGTCTGTAATAAAATTTGTTAACTGCTGTAAAATTTGGTAAATTTATGAGGATATACTAGAAGGTGGCACAAAAAACCATTTACTTTAAGTTTACTTTTCAGTTTTGTATTCTTTACTAAATGTGCGGTAATAGGAAATAGGATTTTGAAAATCAGAATTTCCGATAATCCGTTGCCATATGAATGGAAAAATTACCAAATAAATATTTTAAATACATTATACGTATTTTATTAGCCAAAATTGTGTGCTTTTTTTATTTCATACAAAATAAAATGACATTACCATACAGAAGTTTTACCAGAATTGTTTTCCCCGTGTAGCTTTATTGTTGATTTAAGATAAAATCTTGCGATCGAAATTTCGACCACTTTTTTGCAATCTAGGGCATTCAAATCTCTTTCGGAATTCTTTGCTTTGATACAATATAAGTTCAAACAGTTTCGAAACCACTGAAAGCAGATTTTATCGTTCTTCTTTTAGCCATATTAAATTTATCGTAAATCAAAATTTCGACCACGTTCTTACTTTCAAGTGTGCTCTAAATTTAATTGGTTATTGTTGTAGTACTACTTTGTTTACGTTGCTTTAGAGCAGCATGATCATGATGGGCTAATGGCGACGATGTGGGAAACATCCCTAAGGATGATTCAAAGACATGTCAACACAACATTGATCTTCTGTGAAGGGGATGACTCCTCCTCTTTAATAACCCCATGATCAGCGCATGGAGTCAAGTACTTCACGGTAGAACAATTTAACGATTATCTATACCGTGTACCATTGGTCTCTTCTCAGTCTGATCAAAGTGATCACCCACCTGTTCATATACCGCAGACAGTTAAGCTTGATTTCAGTGACTTATTAGGAATCGCGTTTTACAATCAGTCCAAATGTGACATTACAATTTTCAATTGTTTCCCGATTGTTACAAGTAGAATGGGTTAGGCCGGGATAGCCTGGTTGGTTGGGCACTGGGCCCATGTCCAAGAGTTCGTGGGTTCGATTCCACCCTTCCGAAGACTCCTCGTGTAGTAAATGGTGAGTGATGTACGTTAAATCTGTCGAATCGCAATGTTCTCCGTGTTCCTATAACAAATCAGTACCTCTGGGGGTATTGATCCAGGAGTTTCCTTGTCTTCTGGATTGGTTCAAAATTACAAGGTTACGGAGTTGAACATTAGTAGTCGTAAACCCAAAATTGGGTCTGCTGTTCAACGACGGATATAAAATGAAATATAAAAAAAGTAGAATGAGTTGCTCGATTGTTTAGAAGGGAATTATTCGTGAATCGAAGCTTATCAAGCCTTTTAAGCTGTACTATACCCAAACTACCAAAAATCGGTCGAGAACTCTTTTTTAGACTAACTGTCACCCAATATTAAATTCCTTCTCTTATGAGTGAAGTTTATAAGAAGACTGCAACAATTGAGAACTCTGTTAATAGAAGTTTAACCATTCTGGTGTGCCAATCTTTAATAAAGTTGATTTTTTGGCAACGGAAAACCCACAATCTATACGTGAATCAATCCGAAACTACTTCAGTAAACTCAGTGAGATTTAATACCCCTTTAGTAAAATTTATTTTTCTTATTCCCAGGAAGAAAAGAGTGATGAAAAGCATCTAACTGATGAGCTTACTGGTTAGCTAAGTAATTATCTAGTAATTATATTGATTAGTAATGTGATTTGATAGATCGATATGTACCTTTATATTCTATTTTGAAGGCTTTCCCATTTCTAAAACCTAAGAACAAGAAAGTTGGTTATACAAAATGATGTTGGATAACAAGCAGTACTTATAAAAATCAAGTTGAAACTTTGTGAACGCAACATCATGTTTCATTGTTCTTTAATCTTTCTAAAATACTCTAACTATCTTGAGCAATAAACAATAGCTTTGGGATATACATGGCTATTCTTATTCATTCAATTATTAATACTTAATATTTTTGAGGTTGGTATGATTTAGAGAGCTAGCAGTACGAATTAAGCAACAGGTTTCCCTACAATTACAGAGATGCCAACTTGCTCCGGACAGCGAATAAATATTTTCGAGTGGTAGTCTTTCAATGCATGATTCTTTGCTTAATAAATCCGAATTATTTGCTTTTTACTTACCATTATTTCTAAATGATTCAATGACTTATATGAAACGCTTCTTTTTAACAGTTAGTCCGTATATAGTCTTTTAAAAAGTTAGCAAAAGTAACCGAAATTCTGCAAGTTTTAGTTTGTAGTATGCAACCTTTTTTTAAAGTTTTTTTTATCAATCCGGAGCAGTTGGCATCTCTGCAATTAGAAAAAAAGTGTGTTCAAAACTCACCGTGTCGAAAATTTACCGTGTTGATCTATGGGAACGCCAAAATCTCGGTAATTTTTACCGATGAGCATTGGTAATGATTTTGATAAAATTAACAAAACAACATGTTTTTTCGTATCATATAAATGTTTTTTTTTTGTTTGGTAGCAAGTGACGTAAAATTTAGTAATTTTATCGTGATATCTCAGAGCATGACATAAAAACCATTTATTCAGTTAATTTTGCTTTTCAGTTTTGTAATTATTACTAAACGTGTGGTAATGTGTAATGGCGATGCCACCGGCTGCAAGAGTAACAGAAGTCTCTGAATTTGAACTAAATTGAATGATAATGATTTCTTTTCTTTTTCTTTCAAGAAATTAAACGAAAACCCAGGATTGAAAATAATTAATTTGAAATCTGTAAGTTATTACTCCTTTTTAAAGTATTCTTACTGTGGCAAATTGTTGGCTCTTTAAAAGATCCAGTACAATGATTTTGAAAACAAGAATTTTCGAATACTTTTGCTATTTGAACAGTAAAAGTGCAAAATAAATAGTTTTAAAACCGTACATTTTAGTTTTATTAACCAAAATTACGTTTTTGTTTTGTTTTTCTAGAAATGTCGTTATCAATAGAACTGTTAATTTTACAAGAATTTTTTCCTCAGTGTACCATTTGCTGACCTTTCCAAAGCAGCTGATTTTCGGAAATTACTGCACAATTATTCGTACCAAAAAATCTTATAATTAGAATAACTTGACTTTGTTATTAAAATATTTCAAATGCAATCGTTAGTTATTTGTAACTGAAAAAAATTTAAACCTGGATAACGGTACAATTTAAGCAAATCTTCTCTACTTCGTTTGTTAACGACATATATGACAGCTATAACTAGCCAACTGATTAATATTCTGATCTATATCATGCACTATTAAATTTCACAATGTAAATTTAACAAACTCAATTAATATATTAAGTAGCGGTTTGAGAAAAAAAATCGGAAAAAAGATTTCAATGCTCTCCGAAACTCGGAACACTCTAAATACAAATTAAAATGAAGACAGAAAAAAAACATGAAATGAAATGAACAATGAAATATTCAATACAAAATATTAATTATTAAAATAATAAATAACCAGTAAAAGGAAGGGAAAGAAATTCGTATTTCCTTTTGATTTAATAATGCGATTTTATTAAATTAAGACTAATTAAATCAATTAAGCAAACATAGATAAATCGATTTTTAAATTAGCTATGCTAAGTTAATTGCGGTATCTTTAGTAGATACGAGTAAAAAAATTAGTCTTATTAAAAGTAAGGAGTGATTCCGATATATAAGCTTTCGTTAAACTAAGAAAAAACGCAATTGCACGTAATTTTACTAATGGTAGAAGAAATCCGTAAATTAGTTTTAGAATTAATTATGCGCTGAAATGAAAGCCAAGTGTTTGAAGATGCATACCAATCCAGATCTTTCAATAATTACATTTTAATTTCACTTTGATTAATGTGTTTTTTTATTATTGAGCTATAAAATTTTTTGTATGTAATTATTTAGCTTCATAAAGCTAGTTACTTTTAATAGTTTTCTTTCTTTTTTTCTTCTTTTCATTTAGGGATAAAATTAAAAAAAAACTACCTGATAATTTGAATACTTTTATACTGTAGAATATTTAAAACGAAATTTTCAATGTTTATGCATCTGTTTATAAAATGTCCCATGCTAGAAAAAGTTTGAGACACGTTTAGAGTTTCTTTAAAATATTATTTTAATGTATTCGAGTGAAGAAAAAAATGAATTGAAAGTACGTGTTACCTCTAAAGTGCAGACATCAATTATTCTAAGGATTATTTAACATGCAGATTAACTACACTGTAAAAAATTCCGGATCAAATTACGGTAAAAAATATTGTCCACAGTATCCGTAAAATCTATTGAACCATAATATCCATTGTACCGTAATTTTTAAAATAATACATTTTTTAATTACAATGTTTTTATGCATTTATTTACAGTAAATACTACTGTATAAGTATTACAGTGCATATCATACTTTTTGTTCCGTAAAATGTTACTGTAATTGGACCCGGAATTTTTTATAGTGCAGAGCGACCCGTTTAACTGCCAAAAAATTGTTTCATTTCCTTAATTACCTAGGTAGTTAGAAAACTACCTAAATAATCAACACATTGCTTATAGGCATTCGTTAAAGCAATATTAGGATTTTTGATGAACAGCAGCATCGTTTTTGTATCATTAAATTAACAAAATATTATCTATTTACTTTTTGCAATTTAAAAAAATCAAGTTATTGCAATAAAACAAACTGCACAGTAGTTCATAAAATCAATCATTAATCACTTTGAAAACTATGACACAATAACCAAACATTTTAGAATTTTATTACATGGTGGAAAAAATCTGGTAAAACTACCGTACTGTCTTGAAATGAAATTTCTAGCAAAAAAAAAAAAATTCTGGTTGTAAAACTAAAATGTATGCTATTAAATCCATTCAGTGATAATTTTTAATTCATATGGAAACGGTATACCGAAGAGTTTGGTTTTCAGAATTATTATGACGACACATTTAGTAAAAAATACAAAAATGAAAAGCAAGTTTAACCAAATAAATGGTTTTTATGCCCTTCTCTAGGATATCATGATAAAATTGCGAAAGTTTACCACAGTTACCAAATTTTACCACTTTTGATAAAACCATATTTTATCGTTAATTTTACTTTAATTATTAGCAGTAAAAATTACTAAACTTTTCGATGTTCTCATAGAGCCAGAAAGATGGTAAATTTTACCATATTTTTGTGGTTTTGAAAAATGTTTTTTCAGTGCGCATTTAAGGAAATTAACATAATGGCTTTTATTTATTTTTCAATATCAAAATAATTAATTAATTCAATCAATACAATCAACAAAATAGTTGATAAAATGAGATAAACTTTTGAAATTTAATGATACAGAAACAGTTAATGCGCAATTTACCTATTTAAAATGCAGAAAACTCTTAATTCCGCACTTAATTGGATTACCTTAGAAAATCAGCAAATTAGCTAGCTAATGTACATTTAGCAACATTCGAGTTTCAGTTGCAGCATTTCTAAGAATGTGCATGCAAATCTGTACATTTTAACTATAAACTGACTAAAAATTCAATTTAGGAAAGCTGAAACTCGGAGAGAGAAATTGATTGCAGATTTGAAATATTGCAGACTTGAAAATATCCAAGGTGCGTTAAAAATTGTCATGCAACAAGGTAAAAAAATGATCTCACTGTAATTTGTAAAAAAATCTGACAGGTAATATATGTTTCATATAATGTGCAAAAATATTTTAGAATCATTTTCATTACTTACAATATCTTTGTAAGATGGTATCGAGGCTCCTCCGACGACAGGTAATGAGATGATCACTAACATCAATGAATGAATGATTAGAGCCACAACCAAGTTTCTGTGAACCCTCAATCTTGAGCACTGAAGAGATCTGGAATTAATAGATTTTAAAGAAAAACATTAAAATTATCTTTTTATAAATGAGTATCTTTGTTAAAAGATTCAAAGTACAATGCGCAAAAATAAGTAAATAAACGGACCATCCTGAATAACTTTTGATCTAATGATCGGATCTTCACGTTCTAGGACACAATCTTAATGGTTTGAAGGGGAGACCTCAACTATGCTAATTAGTTAGTTCAGATGATATTTTATAATACGAAATCAAGCACAGAAAAGTACTTTCTTTGAATAAATATACCATTTATTTGATGGATTTGGATTTATGACCCCCAAAATATGAGGGGCAGCCGCAATTTGGGAAATATGGTTCCAATAGTTTGATCAAGAGAGCTGTTTAAAATTCTCTTAATGTTAATTTTACTTTTTGCGTATTTCGCCGTATCTAAAAATTATTTTAAGCGAAAAGAAAATTTTTTGCAAACAAATATAAAATCAGTTTAGCCAAAAAGAATTTCATGCGAAGAAATAATTTTTAGTGAATATTTACTATGTTTTATCATTTTATTTAATAATATGTGAAAAACTTTTTAATTGCAAGGTTTACAATTCTTTACATAATTTAAAAGAATGCAATTTTAAATGGCCAAATACAAAATTTGAACGAAATTGATCAAATATTTTCTGACAAATCAAATTTTGAAAAAGTCGTGTTTTTAAAATTTGATTTCTCAGGACAAATTTTCCTCAAATTTTGAATTTTGAAGAAAAAAAAACAATCTTTCAAATGCTGTGAAAATTTTTACCGTACAAGAGTTTTTTTTTTACTATTATTGTATAATATAATAAAAATTAGTAAATACTCACTAAACGTTATTTTTTGCATGAATTTCTTTTTGGCTAAACGAATTTTATAGCTGTATGCAAATCAACTTAATTCGCTTAAACAGTTGCCGAGGTATGGTGAAATACGCAAAAATTAAAATTGACATTAACGGGTTCAAACATTGAGCCTCTCTCCTGATCAAACTATTAATGACCATGCTTCCCAGATTGCTACTATCCCTAATATCTTAGGGAGACAGAAATTTGACTCCATCGAAGAAAGAGTTTATTTATTCGGAGAAAATACGTTTTTGTGTCTGATTTCGTAACTTAAAATATCGTCTGCACTAATTAATTATCATACTTGAGGTCACCCCCTCGAACCATTAAGATTGAGTCCTAGAATGTAAAGATCCGATTATTAAATTAGAAGTAATTCAGTATGGTCCTTTTTCTTCTTCCTGCACTGTACATGAATAAATCCACTCTTTTTGAGTATCGGATTGAGTATAATAATTGATATAATATAGTCGTGTGCACTAATAATAATTGTGAAGTTTTTTTTTTGAGTATTTGATTGAGTGTAATAATTTATATGATATAGTCGTATACACTAATAATAATTGTTAAGATTCCTTTAAAATGGTGGTAAATTTTGATAAGTCCAGGCTGTTATAAGTAAAACAAAAGTGAACAATCTAGCTATGCAATAAGTTTGCACGAATAATTTATGAGCGATATTAATGGGAGTAGAAAAAGTAAAGTACTAAATCTCGTTTTTATATTGAATATTTTTCAAAAATATACAATTTAATTTATCATGGACAGTCCAGTAAAATTAGACTTTTTTTCAGAATAATTAATGTCAAAGATATTTTTTGACAAAAAGATTTGTTATGTTATTTTAAGTGATGCCTGAAAGCTCCCCAATTTTTCTACGTACCCTTTCCCCTTTTTTGAGAGAAATGGGGGTGATTTGATCGAGAGAATTGAATTTCTACTTGACAAGCAAGTGAGCTATAAATACACATAGAGCAAGCCCACTGTTGTATTTCTTCCTCTCTCTAGCTTTGTCCCAAACATCAAAGTCCTCTCTGTCACATACTTTCCCTTTTTCTGTGATTTTTAGAGCAAAAAGAAGAAAATCGTGAGTCAGTTCAGATAAGTTCTCTTTTCTGGTAGACTCGTGTTTTGTAGACTTATACAGGCAATGGAAGAAAGTTAAAATATAGGATCGTTTTTCTTTACTAAATTGACTAAGACTGACTTGACTAAATTGACTAAGACTTTACTAAATTGAAAATAA
This sequence comes from Parasteatoda tepidariorum, assembly GCF_043381705.1. NCBI lineage: Eukaryota > Metazoa > Arthropoda > Arachnida > Araneae > Theridiidae > Parasteatoda > Parasteatoda tepidariorum. The sequence continues at coordinate 26,496,347 of NC_092213.1, forward strand.
TTTTTGAATTTAAATTTTTTATGCACGTAAACTGTTCCTTTTTTAAAATATTTTTTATAAAACTAAGAAAGTTTTAATTTTTGTATGGTTTTAAAGAGAGAAAAAATGTGTATTTGAATGAAACTCATCACAAATTGGTTCACTAGTCTTCAGAAGCATCTGAAGTAACTTTGTAATAATCCTGTAAAATAATTCTTTTATCGATTTATTATTGAAGTGTATGAAAAACACGTTTAAATTTTAGTCTAACAAAGAGTTTACTACATCTTGTAAATTAATGGATGTTTTTCAGGTATTGGAGGTTCTTGAACATTTACAAGAAATGATTTTAGACCTGTCAGGAAGTAGAAAAATAAAATAAAAATAAAGAAGAAAAAAAAAGAGCTGAATCTCCTTAAGTTAAAAAAAAATCTGCTTTACTCTTTGAAACTTTCCGATTTTATTTACACTTACCTATTTTATTCACACTCTTATGTTGATAACCAGCCTTAATACCTCTGCTAGAACTCTGAATTTTTTTCATGTGTTTTAATGCAATTTAAAAAGATCAGCTAATTTCAATTTAAAAGATCTGAAGATTTCATCAAAGAACTTATAATTAAGCTCTAAGAAAAACTTTGCCTTATTTATCGAATAGTTGTGCAATAATTTTCTTTAATCGCAGTCTCGCAATCTAATTTTTGAGCAAATGTATTTTATAGATTAAATTAGTTCAAAGTAAGCGGTTGAAATTTTAAAAAAAAAGTATTCAAAAATTTATTTGTTCAAATGCATTAAATAGAGTAAAAATTAGGATGTGAATAAACGCAGAAGGAAGAAACTACAGTGTCGCCAAAACTTCACCGACTGTATTTCAGTGCTAAAATTAAAAATATAAAGATGAATAATTCTATATAATCATTACTTTAAGGTTAAGTTGTGTTCTTATTCGCTTATGCTCTGTCAGATAGTTTTATAAGTGTAAATTTGGATTTTAGAATGACTGTAATAGAATAATAGTGATTCATATGATGTTTAAAGGAAAAGAGCGTGAAAAAAGTTCTTTTATGTAGTAAATGAGGCGATTGAGAAATTCCAAAAAGTGATCATTTAACTTACTATACTTAAATTTATAAGGTTCTCTTTTAACAACTGCTTTTGTACAATCGGACTCAGTACAGCACACCACCGTGTTATAAGATTTTTGACTTTCAAATTCATGCATCAATTTTCTTTTATTAAAATAAGTAGGAGAAACGGAAGGTAGAAAATTTATCTCTTGATTTTCTCTGTAGTCACGTGGTTACATTATGAGCACAAAAATTATCTTGATGTGCGTGCTCCATTTTACATTTTATCTCTATGATATTTCTGGATATATTTTTTTTAATGCCTAATTGAGTGAGACCGATCTCGAGATGATTGGGCTATTAATTTTGAAGTTATAAGGATTTTTTCTATATAAAAAACAAATAGGCTTTTTTTGCCTTTTTACTCATTTGATATTGTTACCTAAAGAAGTGGCACGTTGATTTTATGCATTTTTCACGCTGAAGCGAAGTCAATCGAACAATTAAAATTAAGTTAAAAGTTATGATTGTTTTTATATATAAAAAGTACTACTTTTGACACTTGTGTATGCACTTCACATTGCTATTCAGGAACAATCTGAACATGGTACATATTCCGTTGCAACTTATTGCATTGAATTGAATTCGACAATCAGACTATTAGTATCCAGCCACTGACAATTATATTCACAATGTGGATTCAGCAGTTTAAAATAAATAACTTCCCGTAATTACGCAAGGAAATAATATTTAGAGATACATATTAACTGATTTAATTAAGCTTACTTGCCTTATCCTTTTAAATCAAAGACAGAATTATGATTCGAATACCACGGTTTAATAACTCGAATCAGAGCTAAAATAACTATTCAAATTAACGAATCATTCAAATAATTTGATTTAGTGCTAACGATTTAATACCAAATTTTAATTATACTAAGGATTTGAATGCTTTATAGTATCTTCTGACCATTCGGAAATTAAAGTATTTCAACTTTTTATATGGCAATTTGTTTCTAGTAATGCTATGTTAAAATATTTTTCGGATTGAGATTGATTTATAAAAATTTATTAATTCAGTTTATTACTTAAAACTTTTTTGATTTTTAAGACTATTTTTTGGTGAGAAGGTGGATGGGAATTTTTTTCAAAATTTTATTTATTTTTTTGTGAAAAAATTAGCCATAAACGTGAAATTTTCTGTTTATAAATAACCGAATTAATGAATTCTGTGTTTATAAATACAAATAAACTCGATAGGAAATGTTGAAATAAGCGAACGCATTACGCACAAGGAAAAATATAGTTTGTCTGTGGAAAGAACTTCCCTCGCCATTCGTCTGGAACAGTGGTGGTGACCATGGTTATGAGGTCTAACTATTACAAGTAGAGGTGTTAGACCATTATTTAAAATAGCTTTTGGCTCGCTTTGGCTAGTAAAAGGGAATCAGGGAGGAAAGAAGCTCCCCTCTTTAAAATGTGCTGCTTTTTGTTTCAAAAGCAGCAGACGCCATTAGATTTTGTGGCGAGGGAAGTTCTTTATGTAGACCAACTATAGCTCCCCAATGTTGGCTTCTTTTTCAGCTGCACGCTTTTACGGGTTACCCAAATTTTTGCAAACATAACTCTATCGAAAGGCGCTTTTTTCACATTTTCTGAAATTATCAACAGGTGGCAGCACAAACCGTAGGTGGGAAAATAGCTTCGCATTTACATTCAAAAAACATAATGAATTTAGTGATTTGCATACTTTCACCGTCCTAAAAGTGTTTAAGTAATGCAAATTATTTATACTTTTTGATATTTTTAAACTGGATATACTTACTTGAAGTAGAAAAAAATGAAAATGGTGATGGTTAGGAAGAACAAGGATATCAATGAGCAGATCAGAAGAATTAGACTGACAGTTAGTGGAGCTTTAGGTATATCCTGCAAATAAACCACAGCATTAAAAAACTAGCTGAATCACTTGCAATATTATCCAATGTAACTAATTCATAATTTTTTCTTATAAATATTTTAAAATAGGAATAATTCGAAAATTTGTGCATGTTTCGTTTGCTTGAAGCATTAAAGTATTTGTAAATCCTTCAAACAAGTAAGTTCAACAAATTTTTCAACAAAAATATAAAAAGTAATGTCTAAAAAATAAAAAATGTTTAAAAAATATTTCAATTTTAATTACCCGTTAGTGAACGAAAGACGTTTAATTTTATGTACGTTTATGTACGTTTTTCAGACGTTTTTTTTTGGTACATGTTATATTTTCTGTACACACTGTAAAAACATCAAATCAAATTACGGTATAAAGTATTGGTCCTTTGGGTGCATCATCCGTAAAATTAATTTCACCGTAAAATACATTTTTGCAGTAAAATATTATACCAAAATTTTTACAATAATATTTATTTAATTAGAGTGATTCAGTGATATTACGCAAATTATAACAGTAAAAATTACGGTTAATCAGATTTTTTTGTTATGTAACATGTTCCTGCAAAAGTGGATTTTACAGTAAAAAATAAACGGTACAATACATCAGCACTCTGAGTTCCAGTACTTTCTACCGGAATATGACCCGGAGGTATTTTCAGCACATAAAACTAATAGCGCATTATTCGTAAGTAATTTGTTAGAACTAATTAAATATAAATTTCTGATGGTGAATTTCATCTGCAAAAATTGCAGTTTTGCAAAATGTAATTTAGTAATTATTCTTAAGATTTAAGTGAAGTTCTACATCTTTAAAACTCATCAATGAAGATTAGCTTCATATTGTGTCAAATTATTTTTAATTCTCTATCCATTTTTTTTAATAATTGTGACCGAATTTGAAGTGGAATCCTTATTTCGCATAAAATAATATGCTATTGTTGAAAAGAAAATTCTAATTTAATAATAGGTTAATGAACTGCTTCATTAATAGTAATATCAGCGATAAATCGAATAGAATTTCAAACATTGAAGAAAAATAATTCTGAAATGTAATTGAGCTAAATAAATAGTAGCAGGATTAATACGAGCTAAAGTATGGATGTAAAAGAGCGTAACTTTTTCGAAAACTAAATAAATATGAAATTTTTGCAGTTTTCAATAACTAAGCTGTTCACAATTATGTTGTTTTTTTAAAAAAACGATGGTTCATTAATGATTAGAATAAAGCTATGTTTAGTGAAGAGTTACAGGAAAATATATATACGAACCATTATCAAAAATCTTCTTTTCTTTATATAAAATATTTACTAACCATTGTAGATTATGGAAAAAACAATTTCAAACCTTTAAGAAATAGATTCCTGCGCAGTTATATGTGAGTTTATTTTTTTGTCTCTTTAAATTTTTTTCTTCAAATATAGATTAACAGAAGGAACAAGAATTTTTTTTTAGACGCATTATTAAATTTGCCGCAAGAAAATTGCATTAAACATTAAATAAATTACTGTGCGATGTTTTTTTTTTTATAAAATATTTACTTTTCTTTAAACGTTTTCCGATAAATAGCATTTGCTTTTAAATTTTACGTCCAAGCACAGTAGTAAACTTTTTTTTATATAGTTTCAGTGATGAAAGAACTAGTCCAAAACTCGATGAATGGAATATTTCCTGAATAAGTAGTTTTGTAGTCTTATAGATATCAATATCAAAAAAAAAAAAAATGAAAAGAAAAAAACCCGAAAGAGATGCATTTGATTGTTAAATTGTTTCCGAATAAAACATTTTGATAAAACCAATTCTCGTACAAAAGATAAAATTCGGGAAATACATTGAATTCTGTCTTCCAAACGATTCAATCTATTTCAGGTAAGTGTATTTTCTCAGCTACTCGTGGGAACCGAAGTGAAATGATGCGAACAAAACGATTTTGTGAACGGTAAATTGGATATGCTATCCGAAGGAATCGTAGGATTATATGCCGTGGCACGCATATTTCTATCAGAAACACCTATAAAGCTTATTCACGCAAATTATATTTGTTGTTTCGAATTCTAGATAATGGCAAGTCGTTGAGTTACTTCTTTTTTCAAAAGAAAAGATGAATATTGAGGATTTGTTCTATCTATATATATAAAGTTACGTTATTTTTATTAAGCTTCTTTTAAATGTAACTGATTACAATTTTATTTAAAACATTTTGGGTAGATATGGAAATGAATCCAATTAAAAGAAGACAAATTCTTTTAAGCAAAAGATTAATTTCACCTTTTGGAACTATGATAAAACGATATACATATATTTTTTTTATTATAATGCCAAAAAAAATAAAAATAAAAAAAACTTTTTATTCTGAGAAATTTAATAAATTAAATTTTTTATTTTGTGTAAAAGTTTTGCTGATGATTCAATAGTATTTATCAGCTTTAAGTTCTTATAAATAGTTATTCTTTATACATATTCTTATGTCTCTTATAATCATATTTTTGTATTTCTTATTATTCTTTTATAGTACTTTCTTACTTCTCTTATAATTCTTATTATATATCACAATTATTGTATATTTTTTTGTCTCTTAATATTCTTATTATATTTCACAATTATTATATATTCTGATATTTCTTATTATAATGTATCAGTTTTTATAAATTTTATAAGTAGGTTATATTTAAAATATAAATTACTATTCAGAATATAAGTACCAATGTTTTTTTCTTTTACCCAGAACCCAAAGTTGAGAAAAATAATTTTTGACATGCATGTCGAATAATATAAAGATTACGATTAATGAATCTTAGAGTACTATAATTAATAGAGCGTAAAATGAAAACAAATATAAATTTAATTGTTAATTGCAATCTAGCAAAAACAAATTAAAAACTTAACGAGGAAATCCTTGAAAGGGTCAGCACATGAAACCTATTTGATTACAAGCATTAATTTAAACAAATCAGTTATTCGAAATAAATAAAAAAAACTCCATTTTCTTTGCTTAAGTTTCTTAAAAATTTTTTAAAAGTATATTTTTTTATATTGTTGAGCAGTATATTTTAATATTAAAGATAGATTCTACTTAACACGCGTAAAAAAAATGTTCATCTAGAGTTGGGAAAGCTGTGGATTCAATTTCGCCTAAAATACCTGGCTGCGCAAAACTTGGATTGAAATTGAACATCGGTTCAATTTTGTGAGATTATTTAATGCATGTGAGATTATCCAATGCAGAAATGCACGTCTAGCGTATATAGATACCTGTATATAAGTCGACCTCGTGTATAAGTTTATTTACTATTTTTGATCATGAATCTTTTAGTATTTCTGATTAATAATTCTTAGAGTACCTTAATTAATAAAGTGTAAAATAAAAACTAATGTAAATTTAATTGTTAATTACTATCTAATAAAAACAAAAAAAAACTGCTTCTTTAGGGGGATATCCGTGAAAGGATAAGCACACGAAACATAACTGATTACAAGCATTGATTTAAAGAAAACAGTTATTCGAAATAAAAAACTAAATTTTCTTTGCTTAAGATTCTTAAAATTTTTATTAACTATTTCTTGATATGGTCAAGCAGTATATTTTAATATGAAAAATGGATTCTATTCAACGAGCTTAAAAAAAAATGTTCGTCAAGAGTTGGGAAAGCTGTGAATTCAATTTCACTAGACAGTCTGGCTGTGCAAAACTTGGTTTGAGGTTGAACATCGATTAAGTCTTATGAGATTATCCAATGCAGTCATATAGATGGTGTTTTCAATATAAATGTAAACAGCAACATTCTCGAGCCACTGACCTACTCCTCTTCCGGTAAGAAAAAATACGCAGATGCTTACTACTGCTTATTCTGTGAGGCAATATCTTCAAACAGACCGGCAAAGTATGAAATGATTTATATTTCACACATTGCCTAGGCATTCTATAGAATGCCAAGTGAGAAACCGGCAAAGTATAAAATACAGCTCCGATTCGTCAAAATGTCATTCAAAAATGACAAATTCAAAACGTTATTCGATTTGATATTAATTTATTCGTGGATATAATTACATTTATTCGATATATATCTTACTGACGATAGATCAGAAGAAACATCAGTGTTTGGAGTATCGGGCAAATGTATACCGGGCAATGGCACTTGACCTTAAAAAAACATCAGTGTAAGATATACCGGGCAAATGTATACCGCGCAGTTGCACTAGACCTAGTATATATTTCGGACATTTACCAAAGGTCTAGTCATACTAGGTCTAGTTAAGTGCCACTGTTCGGTATACATTTGCCCGGTATACCCTACACTGATGTTTTTTTTATAGTCAAGTGCCACTGCCCGGTTTATATTTGCCCGGTATACCCTACACTCATGTTTTTTTAAGATCAAGTGCATTTGCCCGGTATTTGCCCGCTATACCCTACACTGATGTTTTTTTAAGGTCGAATGCCATTGCCCGGTATACATTTGCCCGATACTCCAAACTGATGTTTCTTCTAATATATCGTCAGTAAGTATTGAAATATCGAATAAATGTAATTATATCCACGAATAAATTAATATAAAATCGGATTTGATAAATATTTCGGACATTCATCAAAGCGACTGTGTGATTTTCAACATTCACCGGTGAAAGTCAGCAACCACCGATTTCGGTCATTCACAGTAACATGCACATCATTTACATAATAACCTCATCAGGACGTTTATTTCATACTTTGCCTAAATAGCATTTGGCATTCTATAGAATGCCTAGGCATTTTATACAATGCCTAGGGAAAGTATGTAATACTTCTCACATTTCATACTGTGCCTAAGGCCATCAGGCATTCTATACAACGCTTAGGCATTCTAAGCAATGCCGGCGTTTCTTACTTTGCCGGTAACATATATATGATATTAAGTAATTCTGACGAGTTTGAAATGAAATTTTATTTTAGTTATTTACAGATGTATTGTTAAAAAAGGTGACATGGTTACTAGATTTAGAAGGAACTCACTTTTTTGACAGTCCCCATTTGGCCTCTTTTTACTTGTTTACATTTTTTTAAAAAAATTATTCTTGTAGCAGGCCGTGCACCAACGTACGCTTGTGTTGCCATATTGTTAAAGCCGCGACATAAAGTTCATTTAGGTTTAAATTTCGAAGTTGGTATACTGTTGACAAGATAAGAAGTGCTTTACAGCGATTCTTTCTTTTCTCGTGACGATTCTTACGCCTTGAAGTGACAGAATAACTCGGAAGTACACGCAGTAAAAAGCTTGCAGTATATCCTAGAGTAGAAAACACTTTTCATAGAAGTGCAAATCTATCGTGTATACCGGTATATAAGTTGACCTCTTATATAAGTTTATCAACTATTTTTGATTATGAAATTGCAAATTTCTGGTGTGACGGGTGTATTCTAATAGGCGTCATGAATCAAATGGTATTAGACGCTTGTCAAATTATGGATTCAAATGTTATTATAAAATGTTATTATAAAATCTTTTAAAAAGTGTGGAATTTCTTATTCCTTAAGTGGGGGGTGAAGATGGTTTTTTGTGGAACTCAGCATATGAGATGACGAAGAATCCATTGCTGAGAAGGATACGTATGACCTCACTGCTTACGTTATTGAATCCGACGCAGATGACTATCTGAAATTGTTTTAATTTGTAGCTTTATAGTATTTAATAAAAGTTGTCATTGTGTTATATTTTTGAAATACTCTTGGTTAAATTAACCTTTATTATTCTTGATTTTTTTATTGATCGATCTGAAAAGCATTGTTACTGAAAAAAAATCTTTATACGCAAAGAAAAGGTGATTTGAAAAAAAAAAATGCAAAATCAATTGTATGTAACATATTAAAAAAGTTTTTGAAATGGTTAAATTGATACAAAGTTGTCATTTTTATCTCATTGTTTATAACGCATTGATATTTCATGATCATTGAATGTCCGACTTTATTACCGGAGTATAAGTCGATTTCTTAAAAATTTTGGGAATTAGAAAAGTTGACTCGTACATTGAGATATACGGTAACTATACTTAAAAATCTTTTAATGATGATAACCGTTTTCTGGATTCTCATTGGACAGAGAAATCACATATCATTTTTAACGTATAAAGAAGATCCAGATACTATTGGGTGAAAAGAGCTTAGAATTAGTAAAAGTTAAAGCTGTATTTATCTGTAAATTTTTATTATCTCTTAATTAAAAGCATTTACCAGAAGTATTTTAATATTATCCCTTCTTAATGTTATTATCTGCTATTTTCGATTTTGATTAGAATTCGAAATTAAAGGCTTAAGAGTAAAAATGCTGTTGATTTATTATATTATAAGCCAATCACTCACGTAATTTAAGATAAAAATATTTAGTTACAGTTTAACAATTACTAAACCGTAAATAAGTTATATTAACTTTAATTTGCTTTTCATTTAAAGATCTTTTTAGTAAACGTATGAATTAAAAAGATGAATACGAAATACCCATTTGAAAATTTTGAATTCTAAAAATAGCATTAAGAAGTAATTTTTTAAACTATTTGTGATGCAAAAAATCTCAAATAATCTAGGATCAATAAATGTTTTAACAATTAACGTTTTTAATCAAAAATGTTTCAACCAATTACAATTTCTGATTTTGCAAGAATGGGTTGCTCTTTAATTCATGAATTGTATGTTCATAAATTAAAGTTTCTATCGTATATTCTCATAATTTTAAATTCAGAATGGAAAAAAGGAGACTCTGAAATAAATTAATGCAGAAAATAGTCGTGCTTCCCCCCTCTCCCTTATAAAAATTGGACTCACGTATCTCTACCTCAGCGATAAAATTCTAGGGGAGGGTAGAGCACACCACAAGAATTAAGAATTGTACAGGAATCCATGACTGGAAATGTCTTCGATCATCGCAAGGGGCGCTACCCTATTATGAACTGTTTCTCCATGTATCTTTGAACAGGTACTTTTAATTTATCTAAATTATTTTAATTTTGTGTCTTCTAATAATAATTCACGAAATATGTACATAAATCTGCTCAGTATTAGAATTTTAAAGCCAATTTAAAGATTTGGCGAGCATGTCAAACTAGCCCCCAAATGTTTAAAATAAGACTGAAAATCTAATACTGCTCGAATTTAAATGCCATTTTGGTTATTCTGAAAAATAATTATGAAAAAAATAAATAAAATTAATTTCAAATTATAACAATTTAGATAAATTAAAGTACCTGCTTAAAGACATACGTAGAAACAGTTCATAATAGGGTAGCACCCCTAGCGGAGTACGTGGACAGTACGTGCAATTTTAAATCCTTGTTATGTGCTCTACCACCCCTAGAAGTTTGTTAGTGTGGTAGTGTTAAGCTTTATATAACATTTTAAAGAGAAGTTCTAAATTAATGTTTTATAAATCAAATTTACAACTTAATGATCTGTTTTGAAACTAAAATTATTGAACTCATTATTAAGCATATTGCTATACATATATAAAATAAAAAACCAATAATAATACTAATAATAATAATAGCTATTTAGTGTAACAAGACTTGTATACTAAATTCTTTTAAGATAAAAAAAAAACTAATAATAGTAAGAATGATAAATTAAAATACAATAGAAGTTCTAAACTAAATTATAGTAAGATTGGTTGACTATTTAATATAGTGAGATGGGTTAACAATTTAATGTAGTAAATTTAGCAAATGATATAATATTGTAAGATTGGAAAATTATTTAATATATTTAAAATTGGTAAACTATTTATTATAGTAAGACTAGTAAATAATTTCAAATAATAAGATTGACAAACTACTTAATGTAGAAAAATTGGTAAACTATTTAACATAGTAATAATCATAAACAATACAATAGTAAGATTGATAAATTAATTGTAATTTGTTGCTAAAAACAAATAGTTTGCATTTAATTTATTTAACTGAACTAAAAGATCTAGTTTTAGCAGGTTTTTAACGGGATAATTATTTTTAGTATGTTTCCTAATAATATTTAAAAAAAAGTAAAGTTAGTTAATCAAATTTTTGTTCATAAACTTAATCTAATTTTTCAATTTTTACTAGGCATTTTAAAAGAAAATTTTCAGAGTTTTTTCATTTTAAATAATTGATTTTTTAGTGTATGTTCCCCTAAAAGCTTTTGTGACCCACTCTAGAAACAGAAGAATTGGATTTGTACAAAAAAAGTTAATGTGTATTCTATTTAAAACTGGTATCCCGACTTCAACTAATTCATCATCTGTAAAACATATTCATTAAATTTAAGTAAATTGAACAATAACAAAGATTAACAAGTAATAGTTTTTTCTTAAAACTGTTTAGCAGAATACATTATAAATGCGAAAGAAATATCAATCTTATTCCAAATCCTCCAATATTTCGAAAGGAATGAAATTCTTATCTTCTGAACTTTCTGATATATTTTTAGAACTTTCCAAAAAACATCCATCTTATGATCGAATGAAATTTACATAGGCTGAAATGTGGTAAAGAGACTTTTCTTTTTGATCTTTACCGTTTTTTAAGAAATATTTATCCTGCGCAAACTTAAATAACTAGTTTTTAAATTTCTTCTTCTAATAGATCAAATTAAAACCTACAACTCAGGTATGGAATTTGTTATTAAATAATTTAATTCAGAAGTATTTTGCTTTATAACAATGAAATTAAAAACTAAGCATTTTAAAAATAAAGATTTCCATTCTCAAGGGGATTAAAAAGAAGAAAAGCGTAAAATCTCATTAACATTTTTAGAACTACGTTTTTCATGTGGACTAAAAAGGAGAAAACTCCATTTTTTTCGGACTACAGAATGAGAATTTGTTGAGAATTTGAAGAGGTATGGAATTTGTTATTAAATAATTTAATTCGGAAGTATTTTTCTATATAACAATGGAATTAAAAACTAAGCATTTCAAGAATAAAGATTTCCGTTCTCAAGGGGATTGAAAAGAAGAAAAGCGGGAAATCTCATAAACATTTTTAAAACTACGTTTTTCAAGTAGACTAAAAAGGAGAAAACTCCATTTTTTTCGGACTACAGAATGAGAATTTGAAGAGGTATGGAAATTGTTATTAAATAATTTAATTCGGACGTATTTTTCTGTATAAGAATGGAATAAAAAACTAAGCAATTCAGAAATAAATATTTCCATTCTCAAGGGGATTAAAAAGAAGAAAAGCGGGAAATCTCATAAACATTTTTAGAACTACGTTTTTCAAGTTGACTAAAAAGGAGAAAACTCCATTTTTTTCGGACTACAGAATGATTGTTATTGTTGTTGTTAATTTACGTTGCACTAGAGCTGCACAATGGGCTATTGACGACGGTCTGGGAAACATCCCGGAGGATGATCCGAAGACAAGCCATCACAATTTTGATCCTCTGCAGTGGGGACGGCACCCCCGCTTCGGTAGCCCGACGACGTGCTCGCGAAGTCGTGCACTTTACGGTAGAACAGTTTAACGATGACCAATACCGCACACCCTCGGTCCCTACGCAGGCTGATCCAAGTGGTCACCCACCCGCACACTGACCGTAGCCAGTGATGCTTGACTTCGGTGATCCGCTGGGAACCGTGTCTTAACGATCAGTCCACTGTGGGACGACTACAGAATGAGAATTTGAAGAGGTATGGAATTTGTTATTAAATAATTTAATTCGGAAGTATTTCTCTGTATAACAATGGAATAAAAAACTAAGCAATTCAAAAATAAAGATTTCCATTCTCAAGGGGATTAAAAAGAAGAAAAGCGGGAAATCTCATAAACATTTTTGGAACTACGTTTTTCAAGTTGACTAAAAAGGAGAAAACTCCATTTTTTTCGGACTACAGAATGAGTGTTNTTGTTTTTAATGTAAATTTGTAAATTTTTCTTCTTTTTGTTTTCTGCTTACAACTGTAAGCCTCATGCTATACTTTGTGGTGCATGAGGAGTTTTAAGTCGTTTAAATAAATAAAATAAAAAATAAAAATTTAATTCGGAAGTATTTTTCTGTATAACAATGGAATAAAAAACTAAGCATTTCAAGAATAAAGATGTCCATTTGTAAGGGGATTAAAAAGAAGAAAAGCGGAAAATCTCATAAACATTTTTAGAACTATGTTCTTCAAGTAGACTAAAAAGGAGAAAACTCATTTTTTCCGGACTAGAGAAGAAGAACACAGACTAAATCTAAGGCGTACCAAAAATGCCTTCCACGTCTTTCGATTGTGATGCGCTACACGTTTGTTGTTGTGTTTGGTCTGATAAAAATATAATTACTTTCTTCTTTTTAGTCCACCTGAAAAAAATAGATCTAAACATTTTCATTTTATTGTTTTTCAATCGTAATTTTATGTCACAGTCAAACTTTTTTTTAAAATGTATTTTTAGCAGTGTTTTTAGAATTTTCTTTTTAGTTTGCCTTTATCTCGCTATTTAAAATTTTTCTTTGAAAATTTTAAATTTCTTTAAATCAATGCTATTATTTTTTCGAGCATTCACAATATACCAAATCTTATTTTGTTAACCTTTTAATAATCTTGTTTTTTTTAATACAAATGAAAGGTAAAACGATTGAATTGAATTGAAGATAACTATTCAAACATTGTAAATAAAATTTAATTCAAGCAGAAGATTCAACCATTTCCCGTTTTTGTCTGCTATATTTGATAACGAGATTGAAACAATGTGAGACAAAGCAATTTAGAAGCAATAAAATGGAAATTTTGCTCGGGTAAATATTGTAGTTTGGAGCATTTTCTGCATGGGTTCATTTAGTCCTTTTGAATAAAATGCACCATTGTAAATTAACTTGAATATCGTAAAAGTATTTGAATTTAGTTTTGTAACAGTACAGAGTTTTTGAGTTTATTTACTTAAAAATTGAATGATGACATTGAATAATATGACAAAACCAATACTTCATGCAAATTTGTTCAATCGAATCAAATGTAAAATTTGAAGCTCTAGCTTTGTATTAGAAAGAATTTTTCAACTTCAATCTGAAAGGAGTGTTTAAAAGATTAGAATTTAACCCTTTACCCTTGAAATTCTAAGTTTAGAATGCAAACATTCATAAGCAAGAGCTTATTATTTTTTGGGACTGAAATTAGTTTTGGAAAGTGATCTTATATTAGGAGAGAGCTGAATATTTCAGTTATTCGTGTTACGTGTTTAACACGAAGTGTTTAGCACAAGAGTACGGTCACAACTACCAGGATATTTTTTACTATAGGAACAACAAAATGCATGGTAATTTATGCAGGTAATGATTTTAATAAAATTAACAATAAAATATGGTTTTATAATATGTGATAAAATTTGGCAAATGTGGTATAATTTGGTAATTTTATCTGATATCTTAGTGCATGGCATAAAAAACTATTTATTTTGGTTAAATTTATTTTTTAGTTTTGTATTTTTTGTTAGATGTGTGGTCATAAGAACTATAATTTTGAAAATCGGAATTTCCGAAATCCATTACTATATGAACGGGAAAATTACAAAATGAATGGTTTAAATACTGTATATTTCTGTGTTTTCAACCTGAATTTCGTTTTTTTTGTAGTTGCCAGAAATGTTATTGAAATGTACGGTTATTTCGCAGCTACGGAATGGATGGCCATTACGGTGCCAACGTGACTGATCACTACACAGGCCCTACTACAGATTTTTCTCACTAGTCACTAGGAGATGGACGGTGAGCCCGCCAACCTGAGCAGTTTGGTCCGGGGGTCATCTGTGCTAAATGTACAAAAAAATTTTGTGATGTGGCAAACTATTATTTATTGTGATGTCTTAGTCCTGTGATGTGATTGTCATTGCTGATGTTAGCCTTCTTTTAACCTGACTGATGCTGCTGCTATAATAGTCCATAGACCAGTCACTAATCAGTATCTTTACCCTCTTTTACAGATTCAAAACAGAAGACCCGCAGTCAATCAATGTAAAACAGATAAGATGAAACTCAGCAACGTAAATCAGAAACACTAACAAATTCATTCTTAAATCTAAGACCGTGGTCTCTGGAGTCAGCAATCATTGGAAAAATAGGGACTTAACAGACAATTTTTATTGAGTGAACACCTTTAAATTAAGTATGAGTTGGAAGGGCAAACCAACAAAAGTGTGGCCTTCCTGAAGAAGTTGGGCAAGTTTTCTAAAAAGAACGGAGGGGATGTGTTGGATAACTGGCAGCTAGCACAATGGAGAAAGTCTTGTGCCATTATGTGCACAATTGGCTAACGTTCCCAAGCGCTGTCGACGCATCAACTCATCTCAAAGAACCTCTTAGTTCTTCTAATATTTTATAATTTTAATGCCAGCTAATCTAATGTTGGCGATCCCCTTTTCTTGTGTTGGAGTCACCAAATCTCCAAGAATAAGTTGGGTTAAATATTGCACAAAGTGCAATGCCACTCTGGAGGCGTCATGACCATTTCTAAGGAACTGGTCGCAAGTGCTGCGAGAAAGAGAAAAACAATACTAGGTTTCGTTTTTTTCGGTTTCTATGTTTCTTTCATAAGTTTGTTTCCTTCTTTTCTCCCAGTGATTTAAGGATCGAGAAGACACCGTTCTAGTCTCTATAATTCCTTTTAATTTAATTTCAGCTTCTTCTACCTCCAACATAGCTAATTTATATAATATAGAATATCATGTATCAAATATCATAAATCATATTTAGTTGTTATATAATATCAAAAACAGCAAAGCAATCGGGTGTCGCAAAGTGATATGAAAATTATAAGGGTTTGACCATATTGGAGGTTTGACCAACGTATACAGTTTTTAAAAATTTCTTTTTAAAATTTAAATATTTATTTAGCTGCTAAGCGCCATGTTGCCACATGGTTTTAAGTCTCTGCTGTCTCTGTTAATTAGTCATTTGAAGGAGAGAAAAAAGATGAATCATGTATGATATTCTTTTTTTTTTATTTTTAATTTTTTAAAAAAGTACCTTTTTGGTTGCTACTTCTTTTCTCGTGCGACCTTTGTAATTAACACATATAGAAAAATATTGATTTTCTTATGCATGTACCAAATTATTAATGTACCGAAACCTTTCAGCCTATTGTTTAGGAGGTTTATATATATACTAGGAGGCATCGCCCCCTGCTGGCTGGCGCTCACCAACCCCCGGAACTGCTTTCACAGTTCATTTCGGATTGCTTCGCAATCCAATGCTCGCTTTGCTCGCTCATTGGATACGTTCTTAACGTCTAGTTTTTGTATACTTTTTTGAATACTGAAGTTCCGAAAACTTTTCACTGTAGAAAATTCTAAACCTGTACATTTCAATATTAATTTGAAATTGCAAACAGTTCACATAT
>NC_092213.1:26513942-26544330 GCF_043381705.1 Parasteatoda tepidariorum
TTTTTTTTTTTTAAAAAAAGAAAAAATATTTAAGGGATAAAAAAATTAAAATGTCAGCCTAAAATTTCGGCACATAATCGAAAAATTTAGTTTTAGAGCGACGCATAAACGAAAGATGTTTATCATTATTTTTCTACCTAATGCATTGGGACCTATAAAAATCATCGTATAAATGAAAAAAGTGATTAAAAGAGGTGGTGCATAAGTGAGAGGTCACTATATATATATATATACACAGTAGGACTTATATTTAACGAACTTACATTTTGCGAATTTATTTTGAGATTTCTTTCGAGGAACCAGGAACATTTGGGAAATGTTTCCGTAAAGTAACTTCCAAATAGCGAAGTAAATTTTGTATTTAACTTTTCTTTGAGATCCACTCTCCCTATTTCCAAAATTTTCAGAATATTTCAAACTTGTTAACGCCTTTTATGGGGGAAACGACTTGGAATTGATTTTCGCAGCCACTTAACTTTTAGAGAAAGCAGTAAAATCCCTTTCCCTTTTTGTTTGCATTTCATACAGGAATCCATGCCAAAAATCAATTGACTGGAAAGCATAACCGAAATTTCTAAAGCATGGAACTATGATGTTGCAGATTGTACTATTCGTAACAATTTTGCTAAGGCTGGATTCTTAATCCTAAATCAATAGGGGGTTTAGACAGTATCGCAGCCGATTAGGAAGTCAAGAAGATGCACAATTTGAAAAATGAAGAAAAAAAAAGCATAAAACACTAAAAAGATTATGAAATACACAAAAAAGTGGATGATAGAATTTATTTCAGAAGACTCAGTTTATGCATCAAAACTAAGAACTTCGGTTCAGATTTTTTATTTTGTATAAGTGAAGAAAAATTCGATATTTCTCTCAAAACAATTATTGTCCGTAAAAGTTTTTTGAACGTTTAATAGTTGCTCAGTAGGTTTTAGAATCTAATTTAATTTTCGTTAATTAAACCTTCTTCATTGTAGGTCGATCAACTTTCAAGTACACTGCAAAAATTGTATCATCCGTAAAAATTCAATCCGGTGCATCATCCGTAAAATCCATTTTCATCGTAAAATATGATACCGTACAGTGCAAGCCATGGAGCAAGCGCTAAGAATTTCAAATTATTAGCCAGTGAATTTGCGAATATCAAAAGCATCGCTAATTTTTAAAAGTCTAAGCCAAATGGCAATTTTTAGGTGCATACTATGATGACGCATGGAAAAAAAATTGAGGCAAAATAACCATACTGTATGGTAATGACATTTTTTAAAAAAAACGATCATAATTCTAGTTAATAAATCCAAAATAAACGGTATTTAAGGTATTAATTAGTAATTTATCCGTTCATATGGTAACGGTTTACCAAAAATTCTATTTTTCAAAATTATACTTTCTATTTGAACACCTTTAGTAAAAAGTACAAAACTGAAAATTAAGTATAACCAAAAAAAAGTGCTTTTTATGCCCTAATCTAAAGTATCATGTTAAAGTGATCACATTTTCCCACAAAATCACCAAACTATAACACACATTATAAAGCCACATTTTATTGTAAATTTTACCAAATTCCTTCCCAAAGCTCTTCGATAAAATTATCGAGCTTTTTGGTGCTCTCATAGAACCATAAACCATAGCCCATATTCTTCTAGTTTTGAACACGGTATTTTTTCTCAGGGTATCTACATTTAATAATATTCTAAATTTTATCTATTGAAAAAAATTATTGTTCTACCCCTAAATTTCCATGTTCCAAGTTTTAATTATATTATCAATTAATAAATCTCTAGTCAAGTAAGCAAAAGAAAAATAGTTTCAAAGAGATTGTTTCGATTTTATTAAACAAGTATTTTTATCAATGTCGATACTAATGATTTGATGTTTCGGTACTGATTAAAATGTTTCGTTAAAGGAACGAAACAGCTGTATGCCTATAACTTTTTTCTTACTTTATGCTTGATATCTGCATAAATATAAACTTTTCGGCTTTATAGCTTAATTAACTATTGCGAAAATTTTCAGAAATTATGAAACAGCGAGAAACAAATCATAAAGGTTTTAATGAGAAATAATGTTTGGATACATATTAAACAACTTTTTACCGATAAATAACCCGAAAACTATTAACAATGAAATAAGATCTTTTCATTTCGTCTTTATTGCTTTTTCCCAATCGTTAAATATAGCAAATACGATCCTTTAAATTTATACCTCTAATCTTATGAGTATGAAAGTTAAAATTATTTGTGGTATTTTTGCTTTATGCCGTTAAGAGTGCGATGATATTAGTAGCTTAAAATTTAACAGCAACTTGAAGAAATATATTCTACATAATGTATTAAAGTTATAGTTTTGAAAGTTTATTGTTCCCGATGGAAATTTTAGAAATGGATTGTAAAATACATTTATCTAGTACAGAAAGATAATCGACTATAATGTAGTATGACTTTTTAAAGATATAAATTACACCTTTATGAAACTAAGTTCAATATTTCACTGCATAATAGTTTTTAAAATGTAAGTGCCTGTTTCTTTAATATGCTTCTTAAATAACTAGAATATTTTATTCAAGAATCATGTTTCATTATGTATAAAAATTAAATGGCTTTATACACTTTTTTTTCTATTTATTGTTCCTGTTTGAATTCAAAAGAGATGTAGAAAGCGCTGGGTATTGTCAGTTAAGAAAAAAATAACTGCCTATCTTCTTATTTTCATGCATATTACAGTTTTTTCTGGTTTCAGGAAATTGTGAAATGTATAAATATCGCCATTTTGCAATCTAGTTGCTTGCATCAAATTTAGCCTTTTTGAAGTAGACGATTCAGAAAATCTTCCACAGATTTCGTTTAACTCGTAATTTGTAC
Organism: Parasteatoda tepidariorum; assembly: GCF_043381705.1. NCBI lineage: Eukaryota > Metazoa > Arthropoda > Arachnida > Araneae > Theridiidae > Parasteatoda > Parasteatoda tepidariorum. Next base: position 26,516,804 of record NC_092213.1, read on the forward strand.
GATTTTGTCATTTAAAATTATATACTTTATGCAGAGAAAAAAAGAATTCTGGTGAAATTACAGTTCTGTATAGTAATGATATTTTTGGTAAAAAAAGAACATTTCTGGTTAATAAAACCAAAATATATGATATTTAAATCAGTTATTTGCGTTATTTTTTCCATTCAAATGGTAACGTGGTTTACGGAAAATTCTAATTTTCAAAATTATAGTTGTTATTACTACACATTTAGTAAAAATTTCAAAACTGAAATGTAAATTTAATTGAATAAATGCTTTTTATGCCATTCTCTAAGGTATCATTATAAAATTACGAAATACTTTCACATCTATCAAATTTTATCACACGTTAAAAAAATAATATTTTATTGTTAATTTTACCAAAATTATTACCAAAGCACTTCGGTAAAAATGTCCTAGCTTTTCGGTACTCCCATTAGAGATAGAGATATAGTAATTTTTACCAGATTCTAGCAGATTCATCGGCACTTTTTTTCTCAGTTTAAATTGATTTTAGCGTTCTTTCCTATTTGGTAAAATTTAAAAATTCTTTGGCCATTATTAAATAATAATTTTTTTAAAGTAATAAAAAAATTATTTCTTGGATGGATTGTCTTGAGATAAAAGAATTTTATAACTATACAATTTTTTGATTCGCTTAAAAATTTCTTTAAGCATGTCCAAATACGCAAAAAGTGAAATTAACATAAAGGGATCTACATTTTTCACTGATATCTTGCCCAAACTTTTGGAACCATATTTTTCAGATTGTGAATACCTCCTATAGTGATTAAATTTGAAGATCACAAATACAAATGCATTGAAAAGAGGTTATGTTTCTGTGTCGGACTTAGTAACTTAAAATATCGTTTGCTTTAATTTAATTAGTAAATGTAAGGTTTGGCTCTCAAACTATTAAGAAAATCTGATCAATAGAACAAAAGTAATTCAGGATATTAACTTTTTCGGTCACATTGTACAACCTATAATTAATCTTTCGTAAAAACCATTGTTACCTGCTTTTCATAGTTATTATAACTACATGAACGCTTTTATTTTAATTATAATTTAGAAGCTTGTGTATTATTAACAATGGGAAATCTTAACTACGAATCAGCATTGATGGAATAAATACAGAGCAATAATATTAACAAATAAATGATACTAGGAGGATTCGCCCCCTGCTCGCTAAAGCTCACCAACCCCCGGAACTGCTTTCGCAGTTCATTTCGGATTGCTTCGCAATCCAATGCTCGCTTTGCTCGCTCATTGGATACGCTCTTAACGTCTAGCTTTTATATACCTTTTTGAATACTGAAGTTCCGAAAACTTTTCATTGTAGAAAATTCTAAACTTGTACATTTCAATATTAATTTGAAATTGCAAACAGTTCACATATTTTTCTTAATCACACTATTCTAAATTTCAGTTGTTGAGAAAAGTAACTGTTGTAAGTTTTGTTTTAAAGTCTTTCCCACCAGAGGGCTAAAGCCATGTGTTGTAAAACAATATGAAATAGTAGTCTGCCACTGAACGCCGGATGTAAAGCATCGGCTTTGATGAAGATAATTTTGTATTTTTAATTCTCTGAAGGGCGCCACCTTAATAATATGGAATTTGTAAAATAAATGTATATATTTTTGATTGTTGATGAAGCCCATCATTTTGTGTTTTCATCAGTGTTCAGAAGCAGAACAACTATAAGTTTTTTATTTTATCACAAAAATATAAAATGTATAAAAAACAAAGAAAAGAGTAAGAAAATGAGTATAGTCATAGAAAAAGTTAAAATTATAATATAGTATTTGTCAGTTAAAATAAAACTTTTTGTTTAAGTCATTGCTAACAATTCAAATTTCTCCGAGGCAATTCTAAAGTATAAATTAAGGTAGTATTGTTAAGTTGAAACACAATATTTTTAGTTTTGATGTCAACAATACAATTCAATTTTTCACAAAAACGATTGTTTCCATTGTTAAGTTCAATGTCAACAATTCAAATTTTTCTGAGGCAACTCTTAACCTCTAAATATTATTTTTTTTATGTACACATTTCTAAATGTCAGTATTCAACCACAAAACAACTTAAAGTCCTCAAATTTAGCATGAAGTTGTAAAATGTAATGAAAGAGGGTCATAGCAATAATGAAAGTAGAAGTAAAGTTAGTACTGTAAAATTAAAACAATATTTTTAATCAATGAGCCAAGTTCTTCAAGAAGCAGTTGTAGAAGTAGGTTGTTTATTTAAAACTTTTTATAGAATTTCTTTAAGAACACAATTGTTAATTTGGGCATTTGGCGATACAACACTTTTAGAATTGAAGGATTTGTTACGTCAAGCGCTCAGGTATCATAATTTTGATCTAGTTGCGCTTCTATGTCATTTTGATTTATGTTGCTAAGTTAACTTTCAAAAAATTCTATGGCTGGCAACAGCATTTTTATTTTTTAAGTTGTTTATTTTTATTTCTTTTAGAATTCGTTATTTTTTTAGCGAAATGTTTTTTAACCTAACAGAATTCTTTGCCGACTGTTTTCTCTATGAATGAAGAAAATAAAGTAAATATTTAACTGTTGTGAAAAGAATCTTATTTAGTTGTACAAAGTACTTCAGCCAAAATTTGGGAGCCACGTAAGAGAATTATATATATTAGATCAGAAACACATCATTAAAAGGCAGAATGCTTTGATGTTTTCAAAACGTAAACAAAACAAAGCAAACGTTGCCACCGGCGGAAAAGAAATACAGCCAAAATTTGGGAGCCACGTAAGAGAATTATATATAATAGATTATGTGGATTATTAACCATCTCAGAATTATAAGAATTTATTGTCAAATGCATGCACTTTAACACGTTATTTTAAAACTATGTTATAAACTTTTATATTAATTATTTTCTTCAGTACAGTGACGAGAGCAAATAATTTTTTAATTAAAATGTCTAACTATTCGAATAAAAAAATACGGCAACTTTGTTTAATAAATTCTTATTTCCACATAAATTCAATAATATTGATTAAGCCATTTCAAATATAATGAATATTCTTTTTTCCCCTCTTCCATCCGTGCCGTTTATTTAACACCGCCTGTCATCTTGGCGATTTTCGTCAAAATTTGAGATGCGCTTAATCGATATTTTACGGAATTTCTAATCAAATATTTATATGCACAGGCATGTCGGGCCATACAGTTTTCGAGCACTATGAGGCCACGCTATTAAGGCCATCTGACATTTTTCTTCAAAGAAGCTAATGATGCTACTAGAGGGCTAGTTAAGTGTTGGCATGTTTTAGAAACTTTATACCATGTGCACGGTAGTCTGAACATAATATATCTTAGCATCATTGTAGACCTAGCACATCCTGTAATTCTGATAATTTTCTCAATAGTCCATTCAATACATTGTAAAAAAATCTTGTAAAAATTACGTTTTAAAACCGACAGTTATGTTTTGTGCGAAATCGTAAATTTTACCAAATAAATCCGTACTCTCAACGGTTTTTCAGCAAACAAGAACAAGTTTTTTCCTAAACAAAAATTGCGATGAAAATCCTTAATCAGATTGGTTATTTACAGTAACAATACTAGTTTTTACGACAAAAATAAAACGGTTTTTTCAACAGATATTGTCTCTGTGAAAGATAAGAAGTAAATCTGTACTCGCATTATACTTGAATATTTTGTTTCGTCGGAATTTGAATTGACTAATTAACACTGGATATCGAACGTGTGTCTCTTCATTGAGAAGAGCGTGTTCTGTCCTCTGAGCCACTGCGGCTCAAATATTTATTATGAAGAAATTGTGATTTTGAGAATTTCGTATCAATTTGACAATAAAGTTGAATCGCAGTTTTTTTTATACTGGGATCAAAAACGTAATGTAATTGTTAAAAATTAAAGGCAAGTTTAGAAAATAACCGTAAAATGATAGAAGAAAAGGTGAAGTTTCGGAACGCAAAACTACATGGCAAAAGCTGAAATTTCAACTAACGGGTTTATTCCGTTAGTGAATATGGTGAAAAACGGGGAAAAACCGTTTTGTCAACAAAACGGCTTCAAGTCGTTACACATGAGGAGGAATTTTCAAAAAATAGTGGGCATTTTTTACAGTGCAAAACAGTGCGTCCTGTCATATTTCTGGCATTGTAAAGTGTCGGCTAAAGTAGTGTAATGGAGACCAATTCGTTGCACTATCACCCATATCACATATATTTCAATTCTATCTAGCATTTGAGGGTTGAAATTGAATGAATTATCACGCTGTTATCTAGAAATAGTGACTCACAATAGGAAAGTGATCTGAACTTTCCACAAACGACCAACCAACATTACGTAGAGTACCATTACCAAGAAAAAGAAAGGCTGTATTAAAGGAAAAGTGTGGCTGAATAATACATTGATAGAGGGAATACTAAAGTTACTTCACAGTCTATGGAAATTATATGATATTCTTTTTTTTTTGTAATCAAAATGCACTGAGAAAAAGAAGTATGGTCAAGACTACCAGAATATGGTTAAATTCACAGTGCCTCTGGCTCTATGCACCAAAAAGCTTGGACATATGTAAGGTTTGGATCTCAAATATTAGGCAAAACACCAGACACCAAGCTTAGACAAAAAACCAAAAAGCTTAGTAATTTTGACCGAAGAGCATTTCGGTTAAATTAACCATAAATTGTAGTGTTATAGTATATGATAAATTTAGTAAACGTGGCAAAATTTAGTAATTTTATCATATTTCTTAGATGATGGCATAAGAAACATTTATTCAGTTAAATTTACCTTTCAGCTTTGTAATTTTAATTAAATGCTTGGTAATAAGAACTATAATTTTGTAAACCAGAATTTCCAGTAAATAGTTACCTCTTGAACGGAAAAACTACTAAATGAAATGGTTTATAAATACCGTTTTTTTAAAAGCCAGAACTGTTGTTTTCTATCAGTGTCGTTACCATATAGTACGGTAATTTTACCAGAATTTTTTTTCTTAATGTGGTAAATAAAAGCTAGTTGCTAGAAAATACCGATTTTTTTAAGAGTACAGAACTCGTGTACTTACAGTTGTTGTGAAGTTTAAGCATTCATTATAATTAGTCCAGTTACCCCACAGCCATTTCCCGTCTTCATCACAAATTCTGTAGGCTCTAGCTTCTAAAAAGTAATTAACATAATTAGGATCAATATGGGCAAAGAAAAATGAAATTGGATAGCTAAGTAAATTAGTAAATATAGAACATAAGGATGTATACTAGTGTTAAATGAATAATTCCAAGAAACTGATGGGAAGAGGTATAATTGATTATACACATAAGAATATTGTTAATTATTGATTTGTTCTAAAAATATGAAGGAGGAAAAAGTAGACATATTTCGAGCTCTTAAACGTCTCATGACTCTTATGAGAATGGGCGTCGATTTTTAAGCTGCCTAAAAATGTCAAAATTTTTCACATTTATAATTTTTTAAGCAAGTCTACCTTTTGTTAAAGCCAAACCTTGCGATTTTTGCTGCATTTTTTTGTTTTGCTTATAAATAATGTCACACTTTCTTAAAAATTATTCTTCCCCTTTCTCTTTTCGTCACAAAATGTTACCCTTTACACACCCACGCACCCCTTTTTACACTTTATGCTGTATTGCATAAATATATACGTTATAGATCATTTTTCAATTTTTATTTTACTATATCACATTAATAAATTTTATTTTTAGACCATTTAAGGATCATCAAAAGGTAAGAACAGTTTTATCTTTTTTAAATGAATGTGAGATTAAAAAATAGGGAAATAAATAACACAAAAACACGTAATTTGCCTCGCATTGAATGTTTTTATTTCTATCAAAATGCATGATGTCATACTTCCAGTTAATCATTATCCGTTTTTCACTAAGTCACAACTTAATGAACTCCTACCTCCTCAGAGAAGGAAATCATTTGTGGACAGCCCCTGGCATATCTTAACCGGTAATTTTTAACGAAGTCCACTTAACCATTTGTCGCTGAAGTCCACTTGTTGTTTAATCGCTAGAATGATTTTCGAAAATCAAGATTTTAATCTTTGCGTTGCTTGAATAACTTCACTTTTTTGATAATCTTTTTTACTATTTTCAAGCAATTTTCGTTTATTTGTTTTGCTTTTATCATTGTACTCGTTTTTTTCAGACGTTGATTTCTTATAAGTTTGAAGCTAATCTTTATTTTTTATATACATAACCATTAATGAACAGCCAAGTCAATTTTGAGTTTACGACTTCTGATGTTCAATTCCGTAGTTTTGAACACAATTTTGAACCCAATCCAGATGACAAGGGAATTCCTGGGTCAAGTATCGGGAGAAATTTATCTTCGTGAAAGGCATTTTGATGGAACTAAACAACATTTGCTGTACATGGAAAGGAAAACCATGAACACCAGCCACAGTTAGCCTAATCGCAAGAGAATTCTTACATAAGATCCGTCTATCATTGAGGATATTTTACGTCAGCACTGTGGAAGGTGCGAACCGGGTGCGGAATTCGTATTGACCAGCCATCACTTGGATTCGAACTCTGTTCGCTTTATTGGAAGGCGAACGCTCTATCCGCTAAGCTACCAAGGCTCAAAGTGCATATTTATTTATATTTTATAACAGTCATTGAAAAGCCGATCCAATTTTTAGGTTTACGACTACTAACGTTCAACTCCGTAGCCTTGTAGTTTTGAATCTAATCCAGAAGTCAAAGGAAAGAAAGGAAGAAATTTGCCTTCATGGAGGACTTTTTGAAGAAATTAACCTTCATTTGCGGTACATAGAGAGAATAACCGTGAAAACAACCCACGTTTAGCCAGATGGCAAGGGGATCTAACCCATGATCCATCTACTACTGAGGATATTTAACGTCAGCATCTATGGTAGGTGCAAGCCGGTTGTCTAATTCGCATCGACAAGTTATAGCTGGGATTCGAACCCGGTTCACCTCATTGGGGAGCGAGTGCTCTACCCCCTGAGCCATGACAACTCAAGCTGTCCTTTGATGAATAAATTTCTTAAATCTTAATATGCAAAACAACATTTTCAAATAAAAATAATTTAAAAGGAAAAAGTATTGAAATAGACAACATAAATGATTTTAATGAACAGTATTTGAAATTAATCAGACTTATTTTATATGAAATAATTGGTATTCATTTAAAACAATATAAAAACATATATTTATTGATATAAATAAGAAGACAAAACAATTCAAAAAAGTCCATTGTGCTCCATTAAAAAACGTGTATTGAAGTTAGTACAAATAATGCTAAAAATGATTTTAGAATAATAATTAGAACTAAATCCTTTTCATAAGCTAAAAACGCTTTTAAACACAAGCCAAATATATTTGGTTTTCAAATATAACTAAAATTTTCAAATTATACATTAGATGAAAGATTATACTTTTAATTTTTAATATTTATATCAGCATATTTAGATTTAAAAAAAAATTAAACTGAAATATAATTTATTTTTCAATTCCATTAGCACAAGAAAAATGTCTATAATGATGTTATAAAAAATTAACGGTGCAGAAGTAAAGTAAAGAATAAAAAAATTAGATTCCATTTTTAAAAAAGAAATCGATTCTAATCTGCAATCTAAAAACTAGATTCGAATAAATTATTCTCTTATTTAAAGAAAGTTTAAAAATGCATTAAAATTATATTTGGGTTTAAACTAAAGCTAAAACCCTCAAAGTATGCATTAGATAAAAAAAATATTTTTATTTAAAAAAATTATTATATGTTTATGAAAAAATTTAATGCTTCTAATAAAATAAATACTTTAAAAATAGGCAGCTTAATTTGCGGCAGTTATATCTAAAAAATATGTTTAAAAATTTATATATATAGAAAAAATCCATTTGCAAAATATGAAAATTCAATTTGTGAGTTACTTTGATTTCGTGTTTTCACTTCAAAATTTTTCCTACATCTACGTGAAAAATGTTAAAAAGAAAACCTTCTTTTACTTGAATTTATGTAAAAGAAATAGTTGTCAAAAGAAGCATGTTTTCGTAAAGAAAAGTTTTTTTTTAAGCAAATCCAAATCTTAAAATCATATTCTTTCGCTTACAAGCCAATTTAAAATATTTCGTCACACAAAAAAAATAAATGAGCGATTTTTAGATTATTTATAGAGATAAAAATAAGCAAAAATACTTTTTTAAAAGCAACAAAATTTTTTTTTCTTTCCAGAAGAGCTTTTTTTTTTTTAAAAAAAAAACTTTGATAAACTATGTTAGAGGATGAAAACTATAAATAAGTTCATTTTTCTTTTCTATCAAACAACCATAGCAAATTGATAAATATAGATTTTTTCTACGATTTGCAACTGAATTTCATATTGGATAGCAAACTTTTTCAAGTTTTTAAAAATTGCCAGGAGATATTTATATCAATTACTTTTTATGTCAAAATGCATGGGAACGAAATCTTTTTTTATTCAATTTGTTTGTTGTGATTTTATTCAGCATTTCATAAAAAAATATTCTGTTTGATATAATTTAGATACCATTGAAATATTAAAAGTCTTTCTTTACTTTGAAAATGGCCTTAAAATATGAATTCCTTGGCGTTCGCTTTGGAAATATTTGCACAGGAAAAAACTTAAAAATCACCTAAGGAAGAACTGTTTAATATAAATATTTAAGATCTTTCAAATTGAAAAAAATATATACAAACTGAATACGAAACTGGATCTATACATTATGAAAAAAACACTATGGTTATAATTTCCAGACTATGATTAAATTTACCGGGTGTCTGTCTCTATGGAAACTCCAAAAACCTAGGTAACTTTTACCGAAGGATTTTAGTAATGATTTTAGTAAAATCAGCAATAAAATATGGCATTATAATGTGTGATAAAATATGGTAAATGGGGAAAAATTCAGTAATTTATCATGATACTTTAGAGCATGGCATGAAAAAAAGCACTTTTAAAGGTTAAATTTACTTTTCAGTTTTGTATTTTTTACAAAATGTGGGTTAATAGGAACTATACTTTTATAACTATAATATAAGCCAAAATTTTTGATTAATTATTACTTTATGAACGGAAGAATTACCACATGAGTGGTTTAAATACCGCTTATTTTGGTTTTATTAACAAAATTTTTTTTTATATGTCTAAGTCATTACCATACCGTTCTGTAATTTTACAAAACGTTGTTTTTCTGTTTAGAGTAGATTAAGAGCAGGAAAATGTAGAAAAAAGAAGAGCAGAAATGATTGTCCGAATTGAGAAAGGGTTAACTTTAGTCTATGCATGTAAGAAAAAGTTCCTAGGGATTTGCTTGATACCCTACCAGCTTTAAATCAGTTGGTATCAGCTTATCTCAGAAGTTAGGATTCCTCTGATCTTTGCCGACTGTATTGCCGCAAATCATGCCGTTGGTCACGAAATTGTGGAGTTCTAACCTTCACGACCATCCTGAGTACAGGTACTTTTTACCGTAATTTGAACCGGAATTTTTACAGTATATAAATTTTTTTTATCGTTGTCAGCGGTGTTCCGTTGATGTGTGTGCCTTACTGTTTATTATACTTATTATGGATTAAGTTTGACCCTTGAAAAAATAAGCTCAAAGTATTGCTTAAGAAAGGTTTTAGTTGGCAACTATAATGTAAAGGCTAATTAAATAATCAGTTATCACTATATAATACTGGCAATGAAAACGTATTAGAAAGGCCAAAACGTTACGAATATTGTGTCGAATGAATGTTACGAATGTAACGAATATTTAATCTCGCATAAAAGTTTAATTGAAAAGTATAATTACAAAAATAAAAAAATTTTATCAGATAAATTATATTAATACATTGTATCCTCCGTCAGTTATGCCAAATTATCTTTTTGGTTATAAAGACATACACCGAAGAGCCATTACATTATGACCACCCTCCATCTATGACAATAGGCTCTCCCAGGTTTTCATGTTTTCTCGCCCAGGAACAATGTTTTCATGGGGCACATTAGGACCCATAATCCTCATAGAACAATTCCTGACGTTTGTAATCTACTTGAACATAGTTGCAGACCAGATTCACCCATTCATGGCAACAGTTTTTCCTGCCTGGGGATGGTGTTTACCAACAGGATAATGCATCATGTCATAAGGGTCGAATCGTCATGGATTGGTTGGAGGAACATTCCAGTGACTTTCAAGTCATGTCTTGTCCCCAAAATTCCCCTGACCTTAATCCAATAGAGCATTTGTGGTCCTACTTGGAAAACCAAATTCGTGCTGCCACGCTACCCCCTCGCAATGTGAGGGAATTGCAGGACCAGTTGGTGAGCGCTTGGTACCAGATACCTCAGACTACCTATCAGCACCTCGCGGAATCAATGCCACGGCGGGTGCTAGCATTTTTGAGGGCTAAAGGTGGTCCTACATGTTATTAGCAGGGTGGTCATAATGTAATAGCTCTTCGGCGTATATTACAACCTTTAACAACACATGAAATACAGTATTTTCAAATAAACATTTTGCATTCGATTTGATAATTTGAATGAAATAAGTACTGCACAAAACTTAGTAGACAAAACCAAACACTGCACTGTTAGAAATTTCTTGGAAAAAATGGTTGAATAACAATTTATTTAATTGTTATTTTACCATATTCAAACTAATCAGTCAAGATGGCTTTCAAATTAGTATTTGTAAGATAAACCGTTTATTAGCTGGTTTCAACTAATACGGATAAACAATTAGAATTTTATCGCACTAACTCGGGCCTTCCTAATGAAAGCGATTAGTTTCTTGCAGCTGGGTATTTCTAATAGACGAGGGGGCTGATCTAGTAATCTTGTGACCGACAGAACGGGGGTTCTATAGCCAGAATATTTCCTCCATTCCCTTCAATACAAGAAGAGTTTCAAGCGTCCTATATTACGTTTCTATAGTTTTAAATTATGTTACTCGTAAATCGTTAAAAAAAGTATAGTTTAGTTATCATGGTTTTTCAACTACACTAGTTGTAAATGGTTTAAAAACTGTAAAGTTAAAAAATTTTCTTTACTTTAAACTTAATAGTTAATTGGATGGACCGGCTACTGCCGGTTATTTTACGATAACTTTGGAATGAAAATTTTAACAGTGTCTAAAAACAATTCCGATATACAAACAAATTACGATATGAAGTACTGACATTTGAGCGCATCATCTGTAAAATCGGTATTACCATAAAACCTATTTTTACCATGAACTATTGTACCGTATTTTTTTCAGTAATATGTATTTTATTATTCTGATTCAGTGATTTTACTGTGCTTATTATTGTAAAAATTACGGTACATCAAATTTTTTGTTCCGTAACATGTTCTCTAAAAATGGATTTTACTGTAAAAAGTACCAAGCAACCCCGACACTTTTTGTCGTAATTTGATCCGATTCTTTTTAAAATTTTATGATTGATAATTTTATGGTTGAATTTCTAGAAATTTATTTTAGAATATATTTTTGTTGACACGGCAGCACTATGTATTTTAGCATATTTTTTTCCCTTCAAATTTACTACACATTAAGGTTTACTAGTTTTTTTTTGTAACTAGAATGTAAGAGTAATTTTGTTTGCATAGCCCTCTTTATTTCTGTTTGTTTTATAAATAATTAGCTTCAAAACAAAGGAAAAACTTTTCTATTCTTGCCAAAAAAATAATAAATAAATTGCAAATTAACCAATACCTCATTTTCTATGGTAGAAGAATAATGAGTTTTTTCTTTGCAATTTAGTTCTTTCATTTTTCCCATTAACTTCAGTACTAAAGAATATATTCTGGTATATTCTTAATATTTATATTATAAGCTTTTTGAGTTCAACTTAACATTAATTAACAATACATTTAAGCAACTTAACAACTAAAGTTATTAAATCTTTTATCTATGTCGAAAATTGAACAAAATGAATAAATTTTGATTTCGTTCGAAATAAAATAGCTCGTGGTTTACTGCAGAAAAATTAATACTCGTAGGATTTATTTGAGTACTGCAACGAATCAAAAATTAATGAATTAAGTGGGAATTGTATGAACAATTAAGATGACTAGGGAATAGTCGAGCATTCAGATTAAAAGAGAACTAAAATGTTTTGTCTAGAAAACAATGGCGAAATAAATTAAATATATAAATAGGATTATTTTAATCGGAGAGATTGCTGGGCGTTTGTTGCATTAGTTTAATTTCATTGTTCTTTCGTTCCTTTATTTTAATTAACATTATAGGAAAAAAGTTATTTTGTTTATGTCAGTAAAAACTAAAGCACAAAATACTTGTTTCTTAGAAAGCTAATTATTTCTTTTATTAGTAAAAAGGGTAATTCGCCGTTTCCAGAGTCTGGGGAAATATTATAACAATTCACTTTTTTCAAATCATTCAGGAAAATGTTGAAGGGTAAAAAATGATTTCTATGTAGCTAACGGGGAGTTTCTCAGAATGATCTCAATTTCTGTATGTTCTGCTGCAATATAGGGAAAATTCATGAAACTTGTAAAAGACTTATCTGGAAGTATAACCGAGGCGCACTTTAATATTAAAATGTTGCTTTTAAGAAATGTGTTGTTTATCATTTTTATGCTCCATACCTTTCATTTGTAGTGCGAATTTACAATTTCACGTTTCGCATAAAATAAAAGAATTATTTCGGGCAAAGTTTTTATTTTTATTTTTTATGTAGGGTTGTGTGTTAAAGTTGGTTATTTTTTTAAAAATATAACTGGTATTAGTAAGAAAATGACAAGAATATCCCTTTAAGATATGTTTCCGTTTAAGTAAAAACAACATAAAAATCACATATAGTATATTTATTAAAACCTAGATTCGTTTCGATGCAACTAGTTTAGTTTCTCCCAGGATCAGCGGAACGATTGTAAATAGGGTTATAAATAAGTTGAAAGAGTAAATAATCATTATGTAAATTCAGAACCATTGAATTCTGTTGTGCGACCCTCCTGAAAATGAGTTACCAAATCATAAAAATTTCAATAAAAACTGAATGTAGATTTTTCTCTTACTATAAAATGGTGCCTCTTAATCTAATACAAATCATTGATTATTTGAAAAAAGGGGGCATACATCAAATTTCTTGTGAATGAGGACTAAAGTATACTGGACGAATTGCAAATGAATTTTATTTATACTATTAGTATTTTCATTTTAAAATTATGGTAAAATAACCGACAGCTTTCTCTCCATCTACCTAGCAGTAAAGTTTAAGGTAAAGAACATTTTTTACACTTTCAGATTTGAAACCGTTTACACGTTTACAGCAAGTACGAAAACCATGAATACAAAACTATACGTTTTTGAACCATATACTGCTAGCATGGTTTCAAGACAGTAAAAAAGAAATTTAACTGGATATAGGAGCTAAGACTTTTCGCTAGGTAATGGGTTTTGGAGAGTGCAGGACACTAATCGGGCAGTGCAGGACAGTCTTCGTGGGCTGAAAAGAATTTAGGAAATATTGTGGTATCAACGCTGGGACTCGAATCCCAGTCCTGTTGATCATAAGACTGACAGATTAGCCCTCTCTGCTATAACAGGTATGCTGTTGCAACGAACTAAGTGGCTTCATTTGGTGGGCGTAGTTGGTACGATAAGATTCTGGTTGCTCGGTTGGTTAGTTTGGTTGGTTCTAATGCCACTTGCCACACGGGCAAGCCTGCTTAGTGAAACCGAGCAAATTTAAGGCAGAGTGTGCGATTCTTGTTTTTCAGTGGCGCCATCTATGGTCAAGAATTCGACTTCTGCCACATCATACGTCACATCTGTTTGTAAGGCGGACCCATTCATACATCTATTCATTCATCCACGGATCGTAATTTTGACCTGAATCAGAGAACGATCGATCTCCAATTCAGTACCCCCAGAGGTTTTGATTTGTTATGGGAACATGGAGGACTATGTTACTCGACAGAATTTTAACGTGCATCAGTTACCAACTACACGGGGAGTCTTCGGCCGGCGTGGTTCGAAACCACGAATTCTCGGACATGGACCCAGCGCTCTTCCGACCAGGCTATCCTGGCCTACTTTAACCGTATTAGGTGAAGTCAGTTAGTAAATGGTAAAAGTTAACAGTTGGATTACTATCTTGTTATTTGATTGTTTTGCCTGAATACGGTAAAATAAATAAATAATATAGTATATTAAATTATTAAATTTATTAAATTATTAAATTTATTAAACTACTAAATTTATTAGATTATTAAATTTATTAAATTATTATTGTTTATTAAATTATTTATTATAATTTTATTATAGTGATTATGTTTCAATGGTCCTAAATTTTTATATTTCAGTTGATTAAATTATTTATTATTTTCAGTGACAGAAAATCAAGAATTTCAAATGGTTATTAACTACTTTAAAATTATTTAATGTGAGACTAAACGTTAAAACTATTAAGAATATTTATGAGGTATTGCCTACAATTTTCCAATGAATTAGTGAAATTTTTTTAAAAATTTCAATGAGAACAACCCGTTTTTCGCATTTTATTATTTACGTAATTACGTTAATTATTATGTAACAATGCATTATGATCCTAAAGTTTCTTAAATAAATAAGGATTTCCCCCCTTCGCGGTACAATTTGGAAACTTTTTTAGAATAATTCTTACCCCGAAAAAAAGAAAGAAAATGTCTGAAAAGTTTCTAATTGCTAGCAGACCAAAATTAATTAAATGGAAATAAGGATCATTACAATTACATTTAGATACTTTGTATTTTTTGAAAAATATTTTAAATTTTAATATCTTAGAGAGAAAAACATAAATGACAATGGATAGAACTTCAGCGGAACCGAAATAGTAGGACCGAAATGGCAACGGGACCACAATTGCTTCGATCTTATCACTATTTCAAAAAATACTATTTTATAATGTTTTTTAACTTATAAACTTAATTTTTGTTAACATATTCATGTTTTATTTAAAATTTTTTAACGTTTATTGATTTAATCATAAATAGTATCATTATATCCTTCAAAAATACTATTTTATACTACAATGCCTAGGTTAAGGCCTGGTTTCTTAGGACAGGACGCCGTCAGCTGGAAATCAGCGCTAACCTCTGATTGGTCCATTTGTGAGTTTGATAGTATACGTCATCGAACCCTCGTCTTGAACTACAATTGCCGTCCAACTCAACTGCAGTTGGATTACAACGTGACGTTAACCACAGAAGCAATGGCGGACAACATCCAACAGCACATTGAAATCAGCCAAGATTTTGATTTTGAAATTAAACGTAGCTTCTTCATTAAACATAGCACTCCTCATTTAACTCAGCTATAATGTGTTTTTTCTTGGACAAAGTCATTATTTGTTCTCTAAAACACTGGTCGACAATAACAAAATCAATAAAAATTCAAAATAAATATTTGTTTATGTTATTAACGCATGCGCAATGAGAGATAATGTCTGCGTTGGACCGACTGCTCACGCTGAGCTAACAAAAAAGTATTTTTTTGGCGTCAGCTCTACGTCAACTTTCCGCTGACGCCCAGATAAGGCGCTTGTCCTAAGAAACCAGACCTTCAGATTTGGCAGTTTTAACTTTGAACAATAGTTTATAAAATTATGTCTGGTACGAAAAACTTATTAACAAAGCGTTAAAACTTAAATTTATTATTAAAACTTATTATTAAACTTATTATATCTAGTACGAAAACTTATAAAACTTACACACTTATTGACGAAGCTATTAATTCGCCTTTGAAGATTATAAACTCATCCTTTTTTTAAAAAAAAACGCTTATTAAGTGAAATGTTTCGAAATGAGCAATAGAATAACAAAATTGCCATAATAAAGCTCTGCATTTTTTCAAAATTTTATTTTATAGTTATAAATATTTCAATGTAGATCTTAATGTTGTGAACTGAACTTTACTGACTGATTTATTGCAGCACTTTGTAATTTATTATTTATTTATTTAAGAATTTTTTAAGTCGAGGAAAATTTAAAAAAAATAATCTATTTAAAATTTTTTTTTTTATCTAATGCTTTATCTGAAAAAATTCTTAAAAAGTATTTTAACTCTGAACAATAGTTTAAAACTCATGTTCAATTCGCTTTGGATATTCATAAATAATTTTTCAGATATTCATATAGATTTATTATATTTGTGTTTAATATAACTTATTATAGAATATTTTTAAAGAGTGAGTAGTTTAATTTTTTTAATGTAAGACATCAATGTAATTTCATAAGCATACCATATTATTAGTTTCAGATTATTTATTAAGTAAATATTTCTTTTTTATTTTTTTTTCCTATTCAAGTATTTCCATTTTTGCAACAAATTCAAACCAATTTAAGAAAATCTGCCTTTTTAACTTGCAGCATCATTTATTGTAATTTGAATCTTTCAAAATTACAAGGAAATAATGATTTTAAATGACAATGATTATGAGGGTAAAAATACATCATAAGATTCATGTTACGATAATAGCGCCATCTGTGTGCGTTAAGCTCAGTTTTATATTTCCAATGGAATATTTATGTCTGGATGTGCGAAGTAATTTGAAGCTTCTGAAGATAGAAATGACATTTATGTTGTTTTTTCCTACGTGTTTTTGAAAATAATGTGGCAGATTATCGGCCGATTTAGTTGTTTACCATGCTTTGGTTATTTTATGCTTTTAACTGAAATACTATATTGCTTTTTGCTATATCAGCTTATATTGCCTCCTGGATAGAGGCCATCTCCTAATGCATACTGTTTCGGGAACAGATATTTCTACTCATATCTAGTAGTTATTATTTTTATAAGTATTTGAAAAGTTATCGATTATATTATCAAACTTTCGGATATTGCCGGGACTTGATTTATCAATTTCTATGAATTTGAAGAAGCATTCGACAAGATATTCTGCAGAAAATAAGAAATATATTTTATTTCACAGTAAAAAAAAAGTTTGCATTAAATTATGGTATAAGGTACCGGCACTTTTGGTGCATCATATGTAAAATTGATTTTACCGTAAAATTTAATTTTACCGTGAAATATTATACCGTAATTTTTAGAATAATATTTATTTAATTAGAGTGTTTCAGCGATTTTATGGTAATAATTACTGTAAAATTACGGTATATTAGATTTTTTTTGTTCCGTAACATGTTCCAGTAAAAATAGATTTTACTGTAAGAAGAACCAGCAATCCCGGCACTTTTTATCGTAATTTTATTTTTACTTTTATGGTTGAATTTCTAAAAAATTATTTTAGAGTGTATATTTTTCTGCTCGAAAAAAAACGACCTCTTCGGGGTCAAAATTAAAGTTGGGATCAAATTTACCATAACTTGACACTTCAAGGTTTAACAGTTTCTGTAACTAGAATGTACAAGTAATGTCTGGTAAAAAAAATATGGTAAAAAGTATCGGACTTTTTTTTTACAGTGTACTACAATGAAACAAAATGATACGGAATAAGCAGTTTTCCCCTGAAAAGTATATCACAAAGTTTTTGCTGATGTATTAGTCACGGTTGAGGAATTTTTTGATTGAAATTTATATATTTTACTTGGAAGCTTATCTCTCTTCTGTTCGCCTTCGCTCATCAAAAACATTATTGTTTTTAATGATCAAATACAAAAATACAAATACAAGAAAAAGTTATTTTTGTTTCTAAATGTTGAGCATATTCTTACACCAAAATAAAAAAGTTTTCAATTAAAAAAACCTTAATAATTTTTGTTGTGTTAGCGCAGGTTTCGTTCTACGCAGATTTAGTTTTTGATTCCACACTGAAAAAAAATACAGTCAAAACTAAAAGAATGTGGTAAAATTTACCGAGTTTTTGGATCTATGGGAACACCAAAAATCTCGGTAATTTTTACCGAAGCTCTTTGGTAGTGAATTTTGTAAAATAAAGAAGAAAATGTGGTTTAAAAATGCGTGATAAAATTTGATAAAATGCGGTAAAATTTGGTAATTTTATCATAATACATTAGAGCATGGCATAAAGACAATTATTCGGTAAAATTTACTTTACAGTTTTGAATTTTTTACTAAATGTGTGGAAAAAAGAACTATAGTTTTGTAAAACAGAATTCCAGTAAACCGTTGACATATGAACTGAAAAATTACTAAATAAATAGTGCAAATACGGAATATTTTGGTTTTTATATCCAGTATTATAATTTATTTACTAGAAAAGTTCTTACTATACAGTATGGCAATTGTACTAGAATTTTTCCTTCATTTATTAGGATAAAAACTAAACCTATGACTTTTGCTCAGTTACCACATATAAAAGATTAATAAATTATAAACCGGAAAATTCCTTTAAAACTTTTATTAATTTTATGCTGATGATTTATGAAGATTTTTGGATAAAGTATCAAAATATCTTTGGAATTTTTCTGTCCAGTGAGAATGTATTAAATGATAAGATAACAATTATATTTTTCATGATAGATTAGTAATTTTTTATAATTTTAAAACACAAACTAATTTCGTGTAAAATTCTAAACTTTATATATTAAATATTAACAAAGTCAACGAAAGGATTCATTAGATTGTATTTATCATATTAACTGTTTTATGATAGATTTGACTCTGGTCGTTTTACTTGCATTCTTTAAATAAATTATGCAAAAAATCTTCCAGTCAAACTTTGTTTATTCAAATGTGAACTCATTTGGGATTTGGCTTAAGCTACGCAAAAATAAAATATATAAGTTATAAGTTAGATGCATCAAAGAATAAGAAAAATATGCATAAATTATTTAAATAACAAAGTTGTTTTAGCTACATTTTGTTAGAGTTTTATTTTTTAATGAAATGTTTAACGAATACATTCATGCTTTTACTTTCAAACATCTAATAATAACTGTTTACTGTTCCTTGAATAAATTTAAAATCACCATGTTTGAATTTTGTCTTGATTGCCACTAAATACAGTGATTTTCCGTCAAAGCAATGATTTCGAATTGTCCTCACCTTAGTGAATAATCGATATTTGCATTTCAATACGTTACTCTTAATAAATGCATTTGAATACTGTTATTATGAAACTATCTGTCCCATAATTAGAGGATTTGTGATTCGATTCTTACGCTTGCATATAGCTTTTGCTTCATTTACCAGATAATATCTCCATTTACAGGATGTGGGGAAAATGGCAGCGTGAAACGTTCGTCTAAAAAAGATATTAGACAGACATTGTTCCAAGAACATAAAAAGTAAAATATCGACCGAATGAGAGAGTTGATGACTGCATGACTGAATGAATTGAAGCAAAGGCATACAGAAATAATGACATGAGTGATACGAAAATTAGTGAACGGGTAAATTAATGAATCGGTATTTGCATTTTAGCGAGAAAAATTTCTCTTTTAAAATAGCTGTTGCATTTTGAGCCTGATTTTTCGATTGGTCCTAATTGCGGCAGTTGGACGTTGTTTTCTGCAGCTTTTCCAGAGTTATGTATCGATTACAGCAATCGATGCTTGTAATTGTTTACGTATAATTACTATTGTGTAATCAATTGCCTGCGAATGGACCCTTCTTTCTTAACATTTAGGATCTTCAACTGTAAACCAACGAGAATCAGGCAGGCCTAAGTTCAGATGGCTTGACTGTGCATAGGAGGAGTTCAAAATCCTAAGAATTACTAAGTGGTGAACATGCACAAAGAAAGAGCAGAATGAGGAAGGTTCTAAGTTATTATAAATACCAATTGTCTGCTAAATAAATTGAAAGCTCGTTTAACGGAAACTACCAGTAAAAGTATATTTATTAATAAAAAACATGATGGTTTATGATGGAAAAATTTAATAGTAACCAGAAAATTATGTTGGATCATGATGGACATTTTTTTTTTGTTGTTCATCATAAAACTCCATCATATTATGATGACCGTATCAGATTACAGTACGGGTAAGCAGGGTGCTAGTACTTTTTGCCGTAAAATCCATTTTTACGAAACGCATTAAGAAACAAAAAACTGCTATACCGTAATTTTTACAGTAATAATTACTAAAAAAAACCTCAATCACTCTAATTAAATAACTTACTTAAGATTATTAAAATAACTTACGGTATTAAACTTTTCATAACTTACGGCTATTAAAATAACTTGTGGTAAAAGGGATTTTATAAATGATGCACACCCAAAGTGTTGGTACTTAATGCCGTAATTTGATCAGTAATTTATTACTGTGTACTTTTTTTTATTAAGTGTAGTCATCCAAAGCAGAGCTTTAGTTGAACTTTGAAGTTTGTCTTCAAATAGTCAGAATTTTGATTGATGATAAATTCAATTTTGCAATAAACTGATGGTAAATTCTGCTTGCATTCAGGATGAATTAATTTGAACTTGTATTGTCATTGGGGATGGAGCATTGTAGTAGGTCGTAAGGGGTATGAAATTACGATAACAAGATTTTATTGTTAGAGACAAAAAAGCAAATGAATATGAACATTCTAAAAATGAAATGTTGCATTTAAGTATCTTGACCGTAATTTTTAACGGCTGATTACTTTAAATACGACAAAAAATCTGACAGTTAGTATGTTTTTGCTAAGATTACAGTTGATTCAATTTCAGTAAGAAAAATTTATTAGGAACTGAAATCGTAATACATTACCCATTTTCGATTAATATATTGAGTAGAAGTGCAAATTTGACCTCAATTGTGACAAAAATATATGAAGTCTTGACACTTTGACTTTAGATCGAACTTTTGACACAAAAGAGCAAAGGTTAAAGGAACAAATGCTTATTACGTTTGTTTAGCAATAGGATGTAGCACGAATTTCTTTTTCGAAACTCAAAATTTCAAATCGATTAAAATCATACTTTTAACTAATAATTAACTAACAATAATTTCGGAAATAGTTTCGTTAAGCTAAAAAAATTTGCAGATGTCTTAGAATGGACATAAATTTCGATTTTTTTTCGGATAAAAACGTAAATTTATATTATTTGTTTGGCACAAATATAGCACAATGTTGTTTTCAAGTTTAAAGATGTAATGATTAGAATGTTAAATAGCAGTACCAACCTACCTATGAAATGTTACAGATAATGTTGTAGAACTCCAGGAATTTACTCGGAAACCTTAATCTGACCAGGAAACCACTTGGCGACTTTAAATCAAACCCGAATATGACAGGAAAACTTAATCTAACTTGGAATCTGTTAAAAAACCCAAACCTTTGTCAAGTTTCAAATTAAAAATATGTGTATTCAAAGAAAAGTTAGGTTTTCTTGAGGTTGATACATAGAGATGTCTTGAGATATAGTTGTTAAATTTCGCACATAGTTTTTTTATAGTTATTTTACACTTTCGAAATAGGAAAAAATTGTATTTAGTTCTACATTTATATTTAGAAAAAGTTAAAATTAACATTTTTGTCCCAGATAATTAAACTTTAAATCCATTCAGAAAGACTTTAATACTTTTCAAAATGGCAAAAAAAATTCACGTAAAGGTGACCACACTGACAACTTTTTGCTGGTTTGAAATTTTGAATTTCATAAAACGATACACATTGTGTAACATCCTATCAAACGGACAAAAAATATTATACTATTAGTTTGTTGTTGCTGTTGTAGTTAATTTACGTCGCACTTGAGCTGCACAATGGGCTATTGGCGATGGTCTGGGAAACATCCCTGAAGATGATACGAAAGCATGCCATCACAATTTTGATCCTCTGCAGAGGGAATAGCACTCCCGCTTAGTTAGCCCGTCGAGCACTTTACGGTAAAACAGTTTAACGAGGACCCATACCGCTCACCCTCGGTCTCTACGCAGACTAATCAAGGTGGTCAGCCACCTGCGCACTGACCGCAGACAGTGATGCTTGACTTCGGTGATCTGCTTGGAACCGTGTCTTAACGATCAGTCCACTGCGGGACACTATTAGTTTGGAGCTTTATAGTGAAACTTGTTTTATTATGGTGCAAGAGCAATTTTCTTGCCAGAAAGTTTTCTGTTATTTTTTTTTAATAGAGAAATTTTTCTTTTATGATGAACAATAGGTTCACACATGAACGTTGCAAGAAAAAGCAATCCGTACCTGGAGGAAGAACAACCCTTTTAACGTCTAAGGAGGGGATAAACTGTAAGACAAGCCAGCATGATCTCCAAGATGTTTGTCCGGCGGGTACTGGAGGCCAACAAAGAACTGAATCCCAAACAGGCTCGCAGAAAGTACCATCTATGAAAGAAGTGGTCATAATTATTTTATATTACAGTTCTTAATGTATTCATTGAAATTATGTTTTCTATTACAAACAGTTTAATAGTACTCTGAAAAAAAGATGGTCAAAACTACCAGAATGTGGTAAAATTTATCGTGTTTTATGTCTATTTTGCATAACAATATCAATAAGGACAGGCCATCGGAGATCAATCCTCCATAATTTAAGCATATATTCGATTAATTTTATTTTCCAGTTTTGTATTTGTTACTAAATGTGTAGTAATAAGAACTATAATTTTGAACATCAGAATTTTCTTAAAACCATTGCCATATAAATGAAAAAAATACCAAATGAATGGTTTAAGTTCCGTATATTTTGGTAACCATTAGCCAAAATATGTTAATGCTTACCAAAATCAATATATTATGTTTATTTTTTTTTTACCATAAATCAATGCCATACACGACGGTAAATTTACCAGAATTCCCCCCCCCTTTGCATTCTGACTCCTTTTAGTTTTACAGACCTTCATCAATTGAGACATAATTTAATACATGAAGTTCAATTTTTACACCTAAACTTTTTACACTTTTTACAATTCTGAGAATACGTTTCATTTTGGTTTGGACTAGAACACAGGACATACCTTCTTTCACTTTATTTGAGTAAAAAAATTAAACAAAAGATACAAAAAGAACAATACAAAAACAGATTCAAAGTAGACAAAATTGTGGACATAGTTTAAATGAAAATTTATCTAAAATAATTTTAGTATGAATTATTAACTCAAAAAATGCTTAATGTCTAGCTGTGAAGAAATTGACCCAGCCTTAGCTCTCCAAAAGCTTTAAGCAAACAAATTAAACTATTTAAGCAAATTTTAATTATTTAAGTAAACAAATTAAATTTCACAAAAGACACAAAGTTGCCAAAATTGTAAATAGAGTTTTAATTGAAAATTTATCGAAAATAATTTTAGTATGAATTTTTTTTTATAGTATGAACTCAAAAAATACTTTAATTTTATTATGAACTCAAAAAATGCTTAATGTCCAGCTGTGATTAAATTGACTCAGCATTAGCTCCCCAAGGGATAAATGTGCATCATTGTTTTTTATATTTCATAGTTTTATCTTACTTTTGACTCTATAAGACATTTATTCTTTGCATATAAATCCAGCGTCTCAATTCCTGAATGCAGCTATGATGAATGATTCAGAATTCCGCCCTAAAGCGAAGATATTCCATTATAATGAAACAAGATTCTCTTTCAGAAGAATTGGGCAGAACTCTGAACTCAATTTAAATACCAACGTCATAAACACGAAAAATAATTATTAATAATTAGTTCAAACTGCATTCACATCGGTATTTTCAGAATACCACTAATAAGAGATACTATTATTAGGATAACAAGTAATACAAAACAAAATTAATTCATACAAAATAAGCTTTCTAGGATTCAATTAGAGATTAAACAGTTTATCGATTTATTAATTATGAACTGTAGACTACTTTATTGCGTGTTCTTGGCATCTTGTAGTATGCGCATAATTTGCAGTATGCCCATAATTTGGATTGGTAAATGGAATAAAGTAAGAAATTAAAATGACCTTAAAATATACATTAGTGACCTTAAAATATACATATGACCTTAAATATACAATTAGCTAAATTTTAGTTGTGATATTTAGAGCTATTAAATAATAATAAATTTTATTTGATTTCTTCTTAAGGATATATGTTGATAAATTCAAATTTTTTAAATCTATCTTATAAAGCTTTTTATCGGAGCAATGTGTGTCAATGTGTTTGGTAATTTAAAAATTTGCTTTTTAATTTTATTTTATTAATTATGGTATTTTACTAATAATTCTATTGTTTATATGAACTAGATATTCAATGAAATTCTAAGCGTGGAACTTTTAATTTATGTTTGGAATAATTATAAAATGTACCTATTGTGTTCCGGAAAAAATACTGAAATCTTTGGATTAATAATTTTGGACGACAGGCAAAAAACCCAAGTATTGGTGAAACCCTTTTAAAAATATTCATTCATATTTTAAAAGATAAGAACGAAAACTTTCAAATAGTACAATTATTTATATTAATACAAAACTTGTTTTAATTACTGATAGCATAATATACTATTCTTGAATTACAACCATTGTATAAATACTAGTTTCATTAAAAAAAGTAATTGATTAATTACTTTGTACCAGTGTTTCTTGAAAATTAAGCAAACAAAGTTTGCACAATATGCATAATGGTTTCCAAAACTGTTTTCTAAGTTTGAAAAAGGAAAATTTTTAAAATTGTTATTGTTGAATAAAAGAACTACTCACATTTCCTCTATTATTTATATACCTTTTAAATGTATATAAATACCATTATCAATATTGATTCAATTGCTAAATTTTTAAATAAAAATAATTGTATAAATACTGGCTTTTCAGTAAAAAAATAATGGATCAATGACCGCAATTTCTTAAGAATAATGTAAATAAAAATTGCACGATATGCATATTGATTTCCAAAACTGCGTTTTAGGATAGAAAGCTGAAACTTTATGAAATTGTTCTTATTGAATGAACTCAAATGTTCACTACCTATTATTTGCACAACTTTTAGATGGATATAAATACCCTTATCGATATTGAATCAATATTGATTGTTGATAGTGAAAGATTTGTTTATGATATTTCATAACAGTTTAAAATTATTGACGCATGAAATTTTCTATGGCCGTTACACTCTTAAAAAAACTGCGTCCATAGAAACGATTGGAAAGTGTTGACGTAACTTTACCCCCTCTTAAAAGCCCTAAATCCAACTTTATGAAAGTTATAATTTTTCATTTTAAATTAAACATACCTAGTTTCAGAAAATAGAATTTTAGCTTATTGCAATAAGCTCCAGTATACAAATCGAATCCTTATTTTACATCTATAATAATTCATTCGTGATTTTATTAAATAACATTGGTATTCATATTTTCTAATTATTCATCCCATACTAATTAAGGAGTATTCCAAAGAATACCCTTAAGATAAGTTTCTTTTCTAATACTAGCCATATATTAAATTCTAGAGGCACAAAACTGAATTATTTAGCCTTGCATTCAGCAAACAAACAAACATCACGTTTTCAGTAACGTTATTACTATAACTGTAGCAATCCTGTTAAAGAGAATTGTTACGCAGAGAATCCTTTCCGTAACAGCTAATATTCAAGAGATTTTCATGGAAACATTTCCTGTTACTTTCCCCATTTCCTTTTGGTTGCGTGAAATCTACGTACATTAGATGAGTGCTATCCATAATTTATGGTCTAATGAACATTGAAGTGTGTGTATTTTTGGCATTGTGTAGCATAGTTTGTATTTAAACGTATAGACTCTTCACTCATTATTAACGCATTAATGACCTGTGTCTTTTAATGTTAAGGCTTAGAAAAAATTCATTTTAAAGTTTCATAAATAATGCAGGCAAAAGTATTGTAGTTGCATTAAACTTTTTCACTTATAAAACTTATTCACTTTTAAACTTATTAAACTTCAAGATTTTTTGGTGCTGGCATATAAGTCTTAAAAACTTTTATCTTTAAATCATTATTTATGACTAAAATTTAATAAAAAAAAGACTTCAGAAAATTTTTAAACAAAAATTTTTTAATCACATGTAATAAAAGAGATTAACAAGTTCTGAAATAAAATAAAAATTTATTTTTGTAATATTTTTAGTAGCAATCAAGAAAAATTTTTCTAAGTTTTAAGTCAATTAGAATTCAAATTTTAGACATGTAAATATCATTTTCATGTCAATTTTTGTGTTGGTATGTAAAAAATAGTTCAATTGTTTTAGGATTTTGAACTAAGTTTCATGCCATAATTAAAAGTATTTTATTTCACTTTGTGGAGTGCCAAGCAATGTTTTGCACTTAAAGTTGCATTTGCCCACGAAGATATCGGTTTCTTTCGGCACTGTAAGTGTTAACCGACAGTGTGATTAATAAACAACATTATTAACGTATGGATGGTTGACTGAATGTAAACAATAACAAGCTTCCTAAGACTGGAAGAAATTTAGAAAACTTCTGGTGTATCCCTCCGCTCATGTTATGCTTACAAGGCAATGTGTGAACATGCTTCATGTTCTGGGAAGTATTATTATTGGGATTTTCGATCAAAATTACGCGAAATTTTACCATTCATTAGAGTTTTTTGTAATTTATAAATTCTAACAGGACATGAAACTAAAACAAATTTAATAAAATTAATATCAGAACATAAATAAAGTTTAAGGTGTGCCATGTTTTGTATGTTATCCCCCATTTGGTTATATTTGTGAAAAATATCACCTTTTTTGATTTTTGGGAAAACATCTTAGAATGCTCGCGGAATATTTTTAATTTATTTGTTATTTGTTTCGTTGAAAATTAAATTGAAAGAGCGTGATATATGATAAACACTACAAGTATAATAATATTTAATGGCGTGCTTTTCTAGGTGCAAAAATCAATATCAATCGGAAGTAGTAACCCGGAGGTCTGACGAGGAATTTTAACTCCTACCGCCATCTGCTAGCTTTACATGATCAATCTACAATTATTCGCTTAGTGCTCAAGAATCATTTTTAGAATGATTACGCTTGCAGTCATGTAAAAATTTTCAAGTAGCAGAAGCACATTTTCCTCCTTCGAATCGTGATTCTTCCTAGGAAGAATTTTAAATTAAGTTGTAACTATAGTTTTCGTCACGGAAAATGGAAGTGCTAGGATATATATATATAAATATATAATATAATCTTAGCTACCAGTTTTTTTAATATAAAAAGTACATATATTAGGTGGTATGAGAGAGCTTTAGGAAAGTTGTTTACGTTTTGATTTTTCGTCAAAAGCGCAAAATGTCAGACCTTACAGATTTTCAGAGAGGCCAAATTGTAGGAGCCCGACTAGTTGGGGCAGCAGTGACCGAAACATCCCAGCTTTTAGACGTTTCTAGAGGTACGGTCGTGTCTAAAGTCATGACAGCACACACAGCGCGGAAAGACAAGCTCAGCAAAGCAAAATAGTGGACGGACGGAGAAGCAGAGTGAAAGAGACCGACGGGTATTGAAGCGAATTGTAATGTCTAAAAAGAAAATAACTACAGCCAAAGTGACCGCAGAGCTCAATCAGCATCTGTATTCTCCAGTGTCAACAATTACAGTTAGGAGATACCTTCATAAACAGAACATTTATATTAATAAAGGATTTCTTCAAAATCTAGGGTGTTTCCATTATTTTGACATAACCGCCTGTATATATATATATATATATATAACCTTAAAATATACATTAGT
>NC_092213.1:26546971-26555764 GCF_043381705.1 Parasteatoda tepidariorum
ACCGTATATATATATATATATATATATATATATATATATAAATTTTTTTGTGCTCATCTTCGGATGTAAATTTAAGAAAGTAGAAGGAAGTTGCTATTTGGAAATTTCAAAATTTTATCACTGTTATCGCAACAGGGGCAAATAGAAAATTGTTTCTAAAATTATTCTTAAGAAGAATCATAAAACCTATAGGAAATACGTTTTCCATATAAATTTGACTTAAATTGCACTCACATCTTTTTGAAAGAATATTGAATGACATTACGCAACAAGCATTCAGTTGATGGCTTTTTTCTTCTATTCAAATCCAATGCTATTCGAAAGTAATTTTTCATAAATCCAAAACTAGTGATAAGCTCCTTTAATTTCTTACTAATTCTAAAAGAGAAAACAACTGAGAAATAAGTTGAAGTTATCACCATTTAATTTTTTCGAATAAATTGTCCTATGCTTCAAAATGTCAAAACCAAGAGTATTAATGACACTTTTCAATATTTATTTTGTGTATCTTTAAATACAACTCGTTTCTAAATCAGCATTTTATACTGCTTTCATTGTGAAGAAAGTAATATATTTTATAAAAATAAAGAATCCCTCATCTCTCTTATTTCAAATAAGACATATCAGAGTTTTGTTTTATAATTTACATTTTAAATAAAGAAACTGTTCTTAAACTTAAGAATAGTTGGAGTGTTAAAATAAAGAACTTCTGAGAAAGAAATGAAAAAGGTAGTCAATTTAGAAATTATGTAAACAGAATAAAAAAGAGGAGATAGAATAATGGATTCCAGTTAAAAAATCCTTTTACCTAAAAAATATTGAATTTATAACACAACAAATGCACAGCTATCCTAATTCGATTTAATCTTTTCTACAAACAAACTGTAGACAGGAAGGAGCTTTTAGAATAAATCTTATTTTCCGTAGAAAAGGGATTTTTTGCGTCGCAAAGAAATAAAATTTGTATAATCCCTGAAGTTAGGGAAATAACTATCTTTATTCATATTTTGATGGATGTCGGTGCTGGATGTGACTATAGTTATGTTAATTTTTTCCCTTAAAATGACGGAAAGAAGGTTTTTCTATAAACACTGGGATTTGTTTTTAATTTTTTTAAAAGTCTTTAAAAGAACAATACTTGTAAATATAACATAGAGTTTGAATTTTTAGTTTTATAATGCTTTAATAACCGACTTAAAATCTATTTTTGAAATCTTAATAGAAGATGAACACTTAAAACTACTCTGAAAGTTATTATAAATATGAGGATTTGTTTTTGAAAAATTTTTTGAATAGTATATTAAAAAATACTTATATATGAAACTTGGTGTTTAAATTTTTAGTTTTCGATTTAAAATGATTTATTAAAAACTAAAATCATGTTTAAAAAATATAAGGTGTTTCATAGCAACCACCCTTAAAATATATTTTCAAAATCATTATAGAAAGTGAAGAGCAAAAATATGGGAACCAAAAATTTTTATTTCTTGTACTGTTTTTGTTTCTGAAGTTTTATTTTCTAGTTTAGCGAGCATGATTTTGATATTTCGGGGCTTCTTCAAAATATTTTTTTGAATATTTTTCTCGGAAGATTTGCTTGATATTTTTTGATATAGATTTGGAAGATTTGCTTGATACTCGGAAGATTTGCTTGATTTGCTTTGAAAATAGTGAATCATTTTTTTTTATAAAAACTTAAAATTTAAACTTTTTGCTTAGAATATATACACATTAGTTCCATAATGGTTATGCTTAGTGTTTTAATAAGTAAGGAAAAGTGAGTTCGAAATTCTTTGTTTTGTTGCTCAATTTGAGTCAAACTTTAAAAAATGTTTTTTTTTTTAGCTATATTCAATTTTGTAAACGCGCATTTTCATCTGTGTTCAGAATAAAAAGTGCACCGTCGTAATGTGATTTTTAAAAGAGTAATACTACTTTAGGACTGTTCTTTGTTTGAATGGATTAATGGTGTATTTCAATAGTGTCAACATGTAATATATTCAATCTGAAAATTAATTTAAGAGCAAGAACAGTACTGAGATGAGTATTTAGATGTTAAAATATTTAAATCAAATCAGAACTTACTTTAGTCGCTAAGAATTTTTGATGTTTTGTTTTCATTAACACTCTTTAAAGAAAGAAAAACATTCAAGCATTTTCTGGAGTAAAAATAAAATAGCTAACCAAACGATTAAAGAGAATATCATAAATTTATTTAAAATTAATAGAAAATGATGAAACCATTGTCTAACTCTTTAATAAGTTGTGAAGTTTATTGCCAACTCGTGCAGATGCACGTATATTACGTAGTTGCGGATAAAGAGTTGCCATTTTTACTTGCCTTATAAAAAATTAAATATGTCACATTTTTGCATGCTCTAAGATTAGAGGGGATACTCTTTAAACAATTCTCTGTGGCTGTAACGTGAATTATAATCTCAAAACGACTTTTATATGACATATATTTAAAAATAATATTTTGTTGCTATAATGAAATAGCTTTACAGAAGCTATTCTAGCGCTGTAATTTAGAAGCTATAATTTAGAAGCAAACGATTCTTTAAATAGCGTCTTTTTCAATCAATTTTTGTTCTCAATTTTGAACTTCTATTTTTGAATAAAATACGGTAATAAAGCGTTTTAAACTTAAGTATAAATTAAATAATCAATTGTTAGGTCCATTTGTATTCCTAAAGCTCTGAGGGCCCAACTTTCGATTTCAATCGGTAGAATGATTTTACGAACGATCCGGAACAGTTAGTTGTCTGCTATTTAACAAGTTTCTATTTACATTTTCAGACGATCTTTCGCCTTATTTTGATTTATTCTTTATTTTCGTAGCATTATAATTAACAAAATGTTAGGTTTTCATAAAGTCATATACTACTGTTTTCGTTTTAATGCGTTGCATATATTTCTGTGGTAGAAACGTTACAACGTAGGGAATTGCTGAATTATAATGTTATATTTCTTTCCACCATTAGAGCTCACTTACTGATGTTTTCCTATTAATTTTAGTATTTTTTCTTCTTTATTGCTTTATATAGGTACGAAGAAAGGAAGCAAGAACATCCATAAAATTATCCACATAATAGTGAAAGAAAATAATATTTAACCTACGTAAAGGTACACAAATTATCATTTGAATATTATTAACCAATATCATCAAGTCGATTAGTAAAACCATTGTATAATTCTACGATATTTCCGACATATTTCCACGTTATACTAATTAGCAAAAGTTTTTATTACTTAATAAATTCAAAAGTTAAATTAAATTAGATCTAGGGAGATATTTTTTGAAATGAAATCGCTAAATTACAATTAAAACCACAGCTTCAAGTCACTTGATTTAAATTGTTGATTCTTATTTTATTTAACTCTTTTTAAATTCCTTATTTTTTCAGAAGTCTATTACAAGACGGTAGTAATTTTTATAAAATAACAATTTTGAGTTGAAACTATCGCTTTTCTTGTTGAATTTTGCAAAATTTGATTCAATAGGCCTTTGTTTCTGCTTTTATCTTTATCATTTCATGTTAATATTCCTTTTATTGAATTTACAATATTACAAACAACAAATTTATTTTTTATGCTTTCATAAATGAGTGAGGCAAACAGATCATAAAGTGGCTCAATAAAATTTTGACGAAAAAATTTAATGAAATCGTCAGTCAGGAAATATAATAAAAAATGCGCAATGATAATTAATTCTTTAAAACAAATGACTTTAATCCGTTCCTTTTAAATCAAATAATCCTTTAACAATTTACGAATTTCCAAACGAAAACTAGTTCAAACGTTTTGGCCTAAATAATAAGCATTTCTACAAAGTTTTGGCGCATTTAAAACACCCAAAGTCACGTTATATTTCAGCCTAGTTCCAGAATAACAAAACCCATCAAACCTTTTCGTCACAATACGAACATTAAACTCGGTGACGAGTTAAAACTTTGAATCAGGCTTTCAACGCCTCAGGAATACAAATTGGATTTTATTCCTTCTACTATTGTACTTTGTCATAAAATTATTTCCGAATATTATAGAATGTCATGTAAAATAATTTGCATTTGAAAGAAAATGATACATTTCAGTATTTTACTATAAAGATATTGTGAATAGTTCTATAAAAAGTATTACTGTTTATAAGTTTATCTCTTTTGTTTCGTACAAACCTTTTAATTAACTTCCATTGTTCTTTTATTTAAGATAAAATTATTTGGTAATAAATGGCGGCATAAAAGTTCATCAAAAGAAGTTTCCCTTAAACATGGATTTTCATGAAAATATTTGCTCGTAGTTATGTTTAAATTTCAATGCAGGTTTCAAAGACATTAAATAAGCTGACATGCAAAATAATAGTTGTTCACTTTTACAAACACCTTGCTTTAACACGGTTAATAAAGCAAAGGAATTTCGAGTTGGGGAATTTTCTTGTTCACAGCGGGATTTTCGGAACAAAGGGATTTTATGATTACTTTCGTACTAATTAAAGAATCCTGCCGCATAAACGTCTCGAAAAGTTACATGCGAGAGGAGCATTTTGAAGTAAATATTACAATGTCTCTTGATTTATTGGCATTTTAAGGTCGCAAATGAAGATTTGTATGAAGAATAATGACAAGTCTAATTTCTGCTTTTGCGTTTAAGTATTCTGAGCTGGGAAATTTAAAAAAAAAACTTTTATATCTAAAAAGAAGGAGATGGTTCTGTTCATTTGCTAATTCATCGCTGGGAAAATAATAATGAATTGTGTTCTAATTTGAAAAGATATCAACACAATAATACAGAAGGAAGATCACATGAAATATTTAAATTTATGATCTAAAATAATTCTTATTTCATACTTAACCCGTTAATGTATTAAGTTAACGAACTCTTTGTATTAATTCAGGGCCTAAAGGGATTTTTTTGGATTATATTTCTTAATCAGGCAAAAGTCATTTGTACTAATTGCTAAAAAATTAAGTTAAAAAGGTTTACACATTTAAAGGTAGCAAATTAAAATCTAGGAAAGGAAAAAAAGTTGCTTTCGCAAGACAATGAATTGCTACACGGACGGGAAAAAGACGGGACTTAATATATACACCGAAGAGCCATTACATTATGACCACCCTCCATCTATAACAATGGTCTCTCCCAGGTTTTCATGGTTTCTCGCCCAGGAACAATGTTTTCATGGGGCACATTAGGACCCATAATCCTCATAGAACAATCCCTGACGTCTGTAAGCTACTTGAACATAGTTGCAGACCAGGTTCACCCATTCATGGCAACAGTTTTTCCTGCGGGGGATGGTGTTTACCAACAGGATAATGCACCATGTCATAAGGGTCGAATCGTCATGGATTGGTTCGAGGAACATTCCAGTGATTTTAAAGTCATGTCTTGGCCCCCAAATTCCCCTGACCTTAATCCAATAGAGCATTTGTGGTCCTACTTGGAAAACCAAATTCGTGCTGCCACGCTACCCCCTCGCAATGTGAGGGAATTGCAGGATCAGTTGGTGAGTGTTTGGTACCAGATACCTCAGACTACCTATCAGCACTTGTGGAATCAATGCCATGGCGGGTGCTAGCAGTTAGGAGGGCTAAAGGTGGTCCTACATGTTATTAGCAGGGTGGTCATACTGTAATGGCTCTTCGGTGTAAGCTACACAAACTAAGACGGGATATACACACGCATAAACTATTAATAATCTATTATTTTTTAATACACATTTTGACCCTTTTTGTGATCGATTCGATCAACTGAAAAATGAAAAGATATAGCAAAATTAGTAATAATGAAAACAAAAAAGAAAAGATTTTTTTTTCTAATAACACCAGATTGAATAAATTAGAATGACGAGATATTTGATTTTTAAAAAATAAAAAAAGCAAATTCAAATATAAAGAAATAAGTTTATTTATTAATCCTTCTCAATGTAACAGTTTATTATTTCTATTTTTATTTCAACAAAAATCTTAAGTTAGCTTATGCGTGCATGAAAAAAACCCAGAAATAAACCATGTCACTCCAGACCTGCGAATTAAATTTTCCGTATTAAAATCTGAGACAAAAATTGGAAAAATTTTCCTTCTTATTTAATTATTTCAAAATAATTTGTAGATTTTATTTGGTTGATGCGTTCACAACTGATAATAAGCGCCATTTACAAAGTAGGGGTTGCGCAAAATATAGTGTCGATCTTTTGATTTTTCTTTGCCGAAAAAAATTGGGAACCTCTGATCTAGATGTGGATTTCGTATGTTTCTTCAAGAAGTAAATTCATACTAAAAACACTAGCACAAATGTCGTAATAAAGATGTTGCAAATTTCCTTTTGCTAGCTTCAACTTACCCCGAGATCTTGCAGAGAATACTCCTTTTTTTACTACGCATTTTTTATTTAGATTTAATAACATGTGAAAATGTTAACCATGTTGCCATGGCAGTGTTATGGCATAATTATGCCATGACACTGAACTCTCATTATGAATGACTGTGGCTTGATCCCCACTCGGTGGCTTGAAGCTCACTTAGCTCCAGATCAATGCATACCAGTTTATCAAGAAAGTAAAGGCAGTTTGTACATCAGGCTGACCACATTGTTGAAAGTATACACTTGGTCATAGAAATGTGGAGTCTCAATCTATATAACCTCTCAGCTTCAAAATCTGCTGTCAGCAAATGCTTTATATTTTAAAATGTGATGAATACGAAATTACACCTTAGTTTTTCTATCGATTTTTAAAGAGTTTTATGACGGCTGGAATCTGAAAAATCTAAAAAGCATGAGTTTTTTTATTACTTGAAAAATAATGCACATGCTCCTTTTTGAAATTCTGAAGAAAATGTTTTTTTTTTCTCCATTAGAATACGAGATAAGACTTGGTTCCGTTTTTCCTCTATTTTGAACTTCAAGAGATGATGAAACTTTGAAGTCTTTTTTTCCTTTTCATGATCAATTTTTCATGTTGTTCCATTTTTAAAACATCTCAATACCTGGGTAAAATCACTGCGTGAAATTCAAAATGTATTTTAGTTCTTGTACTTTCATTTTTCGTCCAAGAAATTTGTAAAATCATTCCAAGCTTTCTTTTACATATTTAAAATATTAATAATAATAAAAAGAAAATATAAAATTTTATTTTAAGAAATTTTTCATTCAGAATAAATCCATAACCTTTAATATTGAATAAAATATTTTAAGGCATATAAAAATTTACTTTGAGAATAAAAAGTATGCTCAAAACTACCAGAATATGGTAAAGTTTACCGTGTTTCTGGCTCTATGGGAGCATCAAACAGCTCGGTAATTTTCACCGAAGTGATTTGGTAATGTTTTTGGTACAATTAACAATAAAAATAATTTTATAATATGTCTTAAAATTTGGTAAATGTTTAAAATTTTGGCAATTTTATCATAAAAACCATTTTTTTGGTTAAATATAGTTTTCAGTATTGTGTTTTTTACTAAATGTGTGGTAATGAGAATAATTTGAAAAACACAATTTTCGGTAAACTGTTACTATATAATCAGAAAAAAATTATAGAATAAGTTTAAATACCGTATATTTTGCTTTTATTAACTATAATTTTTTTTTACCAGAAATGTACCAAAATTTTCTTTTTCTATGTAGAACTCCAATTATTTAAAAGTTTTTAATTTTAAACTCTTTTAAAAAGACTTTTATCATAATACCATAGAATATAGAAAAAAAAACATTTAATAACTCAAATTTACTTATTAGTTTAGTGTTTTTTGCTAAATGTGTAGAAATAAGATCTATAATTTAAAAAACCATAATTTCCAGTAAACCGTTACCATATGAACGGAAATATACTATATGAATGATTCAAATACCGTATCTATTTAGTTATATCAATTGGAATTATTTTTTGTTTATCAGATATGAAAGTACAATATTTTTAACTTATTTTTTTCTCTGTGTGGAAGTTTTGAGTTTTAAACTCTTTTAAAATAACTTGTGAATGATTCTTAAGCATTTTTTGTATTATTTTTGTATTCTGTAACAATACAATTAAAAATAAATCAAAACATGCTTTCTAGAGGGTGTGATGTGGACAATAAAAATATTTTTGATTTTTTTCGTATATATTTTATTTATCATAGAAACATTTCATTAAAAAACACAATCCTCATTCGGCTTCTAATTATAGTTTAAATATTTTATCGGCATTATTTTCATTTATTTTGTGAATATGATTAATGATATATTTCGCTGCCACGCAAATTCATTACTGAGAGCAGGAAAATACATACGTTTCTCAGCTTAAAAATCAAGTAAAAGAAAAAAAAAACAAAAAACAAAAACAGAACTAATCAAGATAAAATGGAAAGTTACATCTAATATCATATGCAAATAAGATTTGAAGAAGGGAGCGTATAGATTAAAATGAAATCACAGAGCATTTTTTTGAAAAAAATTAAATCATCCATTGCCTGCAGAAAAGATTAAATTTAAAGCTAGTATAAAGAATTGTATGTCGTTTCTGCCTTTATTTATTTCTTTTGTGGCTCCTTATAAAAAACACATTTTGAATAATTTCTTCCAAAAATTAGTTTATCTTAATTTGGAAAAGAATGAAAAATTAAAATTTAAATTAGTTTTTCATATTTAATATGCTAACTTCCATGAGTAGTATTATTCATAAAGTATCAAATATTAATGTACTCGACTATATATTAAGCGTGTGAAGCATTATCTGTATTTTTATAGATCATTTTTCTTCTTTTTATGAAAACCTCAAATGAAATAGTCGAATTGGTTTATATATATATATATAT
>NC_092213.1:26556016-26558154 GCF_043381705.1 Parasteatoda tepidariorum
AATCGGCGCCAATAAAATAAAATAAAAAACATTAAAAAGGGGGGACTATAAAGCGAGTAGCAAAATCATAACAACTTACATGGCCGGATATTTTAGACATATGAAAAAAAGGGGGGTGGGAAATAATAATTAAAAAAAAGTGCTTTGCTTTATTTTATTCTTCATTTTGAACTTATCTAATGAGTGCTGTTTACTTGCAGCTTAAGCGCAATAAGTGAAACTTGTTGTTTTTCTTAACTTTCTTAGTGTTTTCTTGTATTTATTTATTTATTATATATATATATATATATATATGCTCTGTAATTTTTAAGAAAGCACTTTGCATTTATTGATTTCGTTTAAATTAACAATTAAATATGGTTTTATGATATGTGATAAAATATAGTAAATGTGGTAAAATTTGGTAACTTTATCATGATACCTTCTTCGAGCATGGCCTAAAAACAATTTATTCAGTAAAATTTACATTTCAGTTTCGTATTTTTTTCCAAATGTATGGTAATAAAAACTGCAATTTTAAAAACCAGAATTTACATTAGCCTTATTCATTTTAACGGAAAAGTTACCGAATGAATGGTTTAAATACCATATGTTTTGGTTTTTAATACCAGAAGCGCGTTTTTTTTTTACCAAAAATGTTATTATTATACAGTACGGTAATTTTAACAGAATTTTTTTCTCGGTGTATTTCCGTTGTCACGTTTTCCGAAATCATTTAAAAATCAAATATATAAACCAAGTTTAGCATTAGCACTTTAAATCTCACTAGTGTGATTACCATTAAAAACAGTAATATTACATAGTCTAATTGAAAAATTCCACTCTTTGCAAACAAAGTTTGTAGTTTGCCGAGTAAATTGAATTTTTTTCCATTCATATTTTATAAGCCAGATATTTTCGGCTCGTGCTTATGTAACGCGGAATATCTACAATATTTTACCGAAACGATTGAGCCAATCCATTAATTTAAATTTGCAAGCATATCCTTCTATATGGCATCATCTATTTAATTTAAACTTAAAGCTGGAGTTAACTAAAGGATTTCAGTTTAAAAGTTTATTATTACTAGAATTTACATAGTACTCGTATTTAAGTTTCGCAAATATTTCTGTTTATTGAGTAAGAAATGTTTCAGTGCCTAATCTTGAATTTCATTCCTTTGAGACCATTTAAATCTGTACTCGTATATTTATTTACTCAGAGTCTTAAATCCTTTTAAATGAGTTGAAAGAGAAACTGTTAGAGGAATTATGATTAATATGTTTGCTTTTAAGTATATCAAAATGTGAAAATGTGGAGCCTTTAAGTATGTTTATCAGTACTTAAGTATGCAATACTAGTTGTTTACAGTCGTTAAACACTTACCTGCTATGAAATATTTCTCGAACGGATAAAATTCTAAGCATTAAAATTTCTTAAATTTTTTTAAATAGTTTTCATTAATAATAGTTTTATATAGCTTTTTACGGAACTCTTTTGGTTTTGCGTTCTTTAGTTCTTTTGTTTCCGTTTAGGTTGAAACTAATATGAAACTATTGTTTATATACGCATAGGTAATGTAGAAAATGTCGGAATATTTAAACTCAGACTAAGAAAAGTATGAAACATGAACATTGTAATATACTTTATGTAGACACTGTATATGATACCTATGACTTATAATAGAGCAAAAGTTTGATTTAAACCTGATGTTCTTTCACTGCATTTTATTATTTACTTGGGTGTCATAGCAACGTTTTTTTTTCCTTCCAATTTCATTCACTTTGCATCTAGGATAACTCTGATTATGATTACTTGTAGTTTTTGATTGATTAAATGATATTTTAAGTAAATGCTTTAAAAGCACGATAGTTTAAATAGTATTAAAATTAAATGTGAAAGAAAAGGGGATATTTAGGTCAAATCTTACAAAACTCCTATCAAAAGAAAAAAAAATTGACTGGAAAAATTACTTTTCCATACTTTGTGTAAAAATATAATTCTTTTAAAATAAATATTCAAATTATATCATAATATGCACCATGATATATAAAAGTTAATATTTTTAGCATATCCTGAAGATGTTACAATCCTAATAAATTATTTAAATTAATATAAATTAATGTATGTAGATTGCACACATAATATATATATATATA
>NC_092213.1:26558524-26582630 GCF_043381705.1 Parasteatoda tepidariorum
TATATATATATATGATTATTAGGAAATTTTGATTAATATTTGTCTCTTTAATAGCTATCTGTACAATGCAGAACATATTTTTATTCAAATTGATGGAACACCACAAGGATCTAATTTTTCATCCCTCTTAATTAACTTATTTTTACACTATTATGAAAGGTATACTTTTAATATTAAATTTCCTTTTAAATTTATTGATGATTTAAGTACCATTAATTTTCAAGATTACACAATTTCGTTAAATAATATTTACCCAGAGGAATAATTCTTGCTCCATAATCATGATGATAATATTAATTTAAATTTTTTGGATATAGGTATTAAAAAAGAAGTAAATATCTGCATTGTTGAGTTATACGATAAAAGAAATTATTTTTATGTCGATAAATTAATTAATTGGAATTCTAATGTCTGTAAAAACATTTATTTCATACCATTTTTAAACAAATGTGTAAAGAATGTGTAGTAATGTTTTTTTAACCAAAAAACAAATAGACAAACTCTTTCAAAATTTGATAAAAAGCAATGCATACTCAATTGAGCTAATTAAGTTCTATATAAAATCATTGAGTTAATTGTATGTTATTATTATAATTAAATTTACGAAAAACTTCTTCGTTTACTAATTTACCTTTGCAAACAGTGCAAATCATGTTTTTTTTAAATAAATTTCAATTTTCTAAAATCATTAAAATTGTAAAATTAAATATCAACTTATAATTATAAACTTTAAATTATTCAGTATAATATTATTACCTTTCGCACATCAATGTTCTAGCCAATCCAAGGTAACTAAGGAATCAAACGCTCTTCAGTACGGCATTAAGAACGCGCCATAAAAGACACTCTATTTAAGCTTCTGAACTCTATTTAAGCTTCTATTTTCCTATTTTATCTGGCAAACTTACTACAAAAATATGTAAAATCATTATAGAAAGACTCCGGAACGTGTAAGTTCAGTTGAATGCGCTACTCCCTTTATAGATTACGTTTAATTTTTATTATGTATGTTTCTTACTTTTTGTTTTCTATTTTTCGCTTGCCATGTTTTATTTCGTTTATTTTTTTTTACTTAATATGTCCTATTTTCTTTTCAATTCTTTGGGTACACTTCATACTATTGTATTGATATATTTTGCTTTGGCTATATTAGCACAATATTAGAAAGCACTCCTTTTTGTAGATATAATCGTGTGAGCTGAAGACGAGATTATATCTTTTCTCTTTTTTGTTTTCCGGCTTTTTAATATTTTTTTGAATTGAAATTTCTTATAACATTTTAAAAAATATTATGCTTTAATATATTCTTTTATTCTTTTCATTAATATTTATTACGTCATTTTCCTTATTTTCTCTATACTTTTAACTTTATGTATATGCGAAAACTTTAATGCAACTTTCGGTAATTCCGAAACTGTTCCAAACCGTTGCCATAAAATTTTTTATAGCATAACTTTAAAACGAACTAGTTAACTTATTTGATTTTATTTTTCACTTATATACTTGTTTTTGTAATTTTTGTTTTTTGAGTATATTTTCTCTCTTATGCTTGTATTCTCTCAGATCCAAAAATGGTTAGTTCACTTTTTTCTAATATAAGTATACTGCGATTTCTATTGATTATTTCTAAACAAATAAATTAATAATAAAAGTAAGATCTTTGGCGCATTAATATTTTCAAATAAATCAAATTTTTAACTATTAATCTTTACAAATTCGTTTCTACTTATTACCCAAAACTGAAAAGAAAAAAATTGAAATACTAACAATTATAATTTGTAAGTTTTATGTTATAAACAAAAGAAACGTTTATATGCGTCAAAAGTTTCGTTTCTTTACCCGTAAATGTAACCCAAATCTCAAAACTTTGTTGGAAACAACGCCAGTTTTGAGAACGATTAATAGCAACTCTAAACCACACTTTTGTAAATGCCGCTTCCTATGATAAAAGTTTGTGATCAATGTAGAAACTAAATTAATAAATCTTCTAGTAGAGAAATATTATGGAACTTATGTTTCTAGGCTTTATCTTTTGGGTTTCATGCGAAATTTAAGTGGCAGAATTGTTGTGGGAAACTATTTTCTATCTACAAATGTGTGTTGCAATTATAATTTCAAACGTTTTTGTAAGATGAGCTTAGATTATTTGACTTGGGCTAATAATAATACTTTTTGGAAAAAATTATATTATGCAGTGCAAATTGCCATTTATCCTTTGCTTTGAGCAGTAGGCCGAGATAAAAGTTTAGTCCAAACTACCATAACCTGGTAAAATTTACCTAGCTTCTGGATTTATGAGAGCACAAAAAATGTGTGTAAATTTTACTGATGCATCGTAATGATTTAAGAATGAAACATAATTTTACTAGCTGACCCCACAAACGTTGTTTTGCCATATGAATTATTTCTAGAGTATGAAAATATATCTTATTTATTGTAAGTGAGTGCGTATGTGGTATATGAGTGGAAGAGGCATGGAGCGCTGTGAACGATGACGGAATATGAAAATAACAACACACCAAATAATAATTTTTTTAATTTTTGTTAACTTTTTTTTATAAATTATATATACAACGAATTGTGAAATTATTATTCAACAATATTAATCTCTTAGTGCAATATTTTGTTCATGTACAATATTTTTTGTCATTCCATCTTTAGCTAACACAAATAAACTGGATGGTTTGCCCACTTGAGAGCATGCCACATATAATTGTCCGTATGAAAAACATGGTGTGCTCGAATCTAAGCCGCAAACAGACATTGTTTGGCCTTGAGATTTATTAACAGTCATTGCAAATGCCAATGTAACAGGGAACTGAATGCGTTTAAATGGAATTTGCACATCTGTGGGTAATATAGTCATTCGTGGAAGTAATATACTTTCACCCCGGAATTTGCTATTTAAAATAATGACTTCGATAACGCTGTTCATTAATTTTTGAACGACTAATCGCGTGCCGTTGCACAGCCGTGGTGGGTTCAAATTACGAAGAAAAATAACCGGAGATCCAACTTTGAGTACTAAATTATGCGGTGGTATGCCTGGT
The DNA here is from genome assembly GCF_043381705.1 of Parasteatoda tepidariorum. NCBI lineage: Eukaryota > Metazoa > Arthropoda > Arachnida > Araneae > Theridiidae > Parasteatoda > Parasteatoda tepidariorum. The sequence continues at coordinate 26,561,575 of NC_092213.1, forward strand.
AAATCCAATGAGTTTAAAAACTCTGTTGGGAAATTTGCAGCTTCAAAGGGATTGCAAACTGCATCAACGTATTTATATGTCACCAAGTTACCTGGCAATAACTGTTGTATCCTCAGATTCAATTCGTTGACGTCCACATTTTTTTGCGGCTAAAATCGCCCTTTTTGCCAGCCACTCGTGATGAATGTATTGCGCTTATACATCGGGAATTATTAGGTTAAAGGAGAGCATCTTGTGAATCATTGATTGTGTAGAAATCGTCCGGTAATTTTATGCATCCAGTCTCATCCTTAGTAACTTTTCCATCATCGATGTCTAGCAATTGTTTTGAGAATGTTTCAGCAGATGGATCTTGAAGCATTTGGACTCGCATATTTACTTTTAGTTGAACGTTTTCATCATTACGTCTCAGTGGAGATGATTTCAAGCAAGCATTGATCTCATCAGCGTACGTTGAACGCGGAATGACGGGAAGTGTTTGTCTGAAATCACCTGAAAGGAGTAACAGAGTGCCGCCAAATAATTTGTCATTGTCTTTTATATCTTTTAATGTCCTGTTCAACGCCTCAAGTGAATGTTTGTGTGCGATAGTTCATTCATCCCAGATGATAATTTTGCAGTGTTTCAACACTGTGGCCATACGATTGCTTTTTTATGTAGCACACTGCGTCTGGGTTGTTTTGAATATTTAGCCGGCAGCTTAAATACTGAATGAGCTGTTCTGCCTCCATCCAATAGAGTTGCTGCAATGCCAGTTGATGCACCGGCCAACGCGATGCCATTATTTGATCGTATTTCGGCGAGAATTAGCGAAATAATAAATGTTTTGCCAGTTCCACCTGGTGCATCCAAAAAAAAATCCACCTTGTCCTGTCAAAACTGCGAGCATAATGCGGTCATAAATGTTCCTTTGTTCCTTATTCATTAGTGGAACATTGCGAGTAACAATCGCTGCCATTTCTACCGTATTGTATTGAAGTTCACGATTCATGTCATTGCTTAATAAATCAGATGCACTTCGATTTGGCGAAAACATACCGAAATGACTGAGAGGCAAGTTGGCAATAATAATGCAATGATTCTCAATAGCAATCAGTGCATCATTTTACATAGCATCGCTAAATGCTATCGTTAGATCGTTGCAACGTGTGCGATGTTGATACAGTATATCATCAGTCATCGAATCTTTGTGTTTAGCCCATAACGTTTCTATTCGGGTCGGGAAACGTGTAGGTAATACTATAGCGAATAGTAGACGAATTTGCTTTGCAGTACAGTTCAATGCTGCTTCAGCAAGCATACATTCCCACTGGTTGTCGTCTTCCAGCAAAGCCGAGTGCAAGGCATGCATCTTTATACGTTGGATGCTTTGTCCATCGACTCTACGTGTATCTTGAAATGACAATGAGCCGGTGACATTAACCAACAACAGTCGAAGATAAAAGCACTCAGTTTGCCTTGGATTGACTGTAAATACTCTCCCCAAGGCGTTTGATTGGAATAAACCGGGACATGCATCAACCGGTGTGCCTTGCTTGCGGGGTGTCAATTTTTTTGTTTGAGACCATGTGAAATAGTGTGGTACTTCTGAGTAAAGTAATGTCCGTGCAAAGGCACCAAAAGCATCAGCACGATTACACAATTCAAAATTAATTCTGTGAGTGTAGCTTTTGGTGAATTTATAGCTCGGTCAATCGCCATCTCGTTCGTGAAATATACGCTCTGACCGTTTTCAAGATGGACGGCAAAATGACTAACGGTTGTATCCCGTTCATGAATTGGAAATCCAAAGATACGCGAAACAGCTTCGTTGGAGTTGATGTACCGGCCAATTTGGTACAGCGTTATTTCGTCGTTGTTATTCACTGGAAGAGCAGTCACATTGATTTTTTCAACTCGAAATACTGCCATATCACTGCCTTTATTCACATACTTGCAAATATATTTGATGCTCTTCTTTTAAGGGTGAGCATAAGCATTAGAGTTTAATATGAGTTGTTGCAACATGAGTGAATATTATCTTTGATTTGCTTCCATGTCTAGTTTGGATCCGAATCCGATTAAATAAAGATATGTTAAAAATATGCGTTAAATTTGTCCAAAAAATGAAAAAAACATTAGTTATAAACCTATTCTCAGACCTACTGAATATACGTATAAAATTTCATCAAAATCGATCAAGCCGTTTTGGAGGAGTTTAAACACTAAAACTGTGACAAGGGACTTTTATATATATAGATAATATGTGATATAAATTGAAAAATACGGCAAAATTTGGTAATTTCATCATGATGCCTTAGAATATGGCATAAAACCATTTATTCGGTTAAATTTATTTTTCAATTTTTTATTATTTACTAAATATGTGGCAATAAGAACTATGATTTTGAAAAAATCTGAAGGTCTGGTAAACCGTTTCCAAATGAACGAAAAAATTACCAAAGGATTAGTTTAAATGCAGCATATTTTGGCTTTATAAACTAGATTTTTTTACCAGACATGTATGATAATTTTATCAGAATTCTTTCGACGAGTGGAGAATCCAATTTTTTAAAAGATTTTAATTTTAAACTCCTTTAAAATGATTTGTAAAAAGTTTTAAAGTTTGGTAATTTTATCATGATACCATAGAATGTGGAAATAAAATCATTTAATAGGTCTAATTTACTTTTCAGTTTTGAGTTTTTGCTAAATGTGTAGAAATAAGAACTATAATTTTAAAAACCATTATTTCCGCCAAACTGTTACCATATGAACGGAAAATTTACTATATGAATGGTTTGAATACCGCATATTTTGTTTTTATTAATTTATATGTACTTGTTTTTATTAACTTATATGTTAACTTATATAACAAGTATGTTTGTTTATTTTTTTTTACCAGAAATGTATTTACGATAGAGTACATCAATTATTACCAGAATTTTTTTTTCCGTGTAAATTGAATTATTTAAGTTAATAATATTTTTTTCTAAAATGCAATATTATTTGGTAAATGTAGTGAATAATGTTTTTAAGCACTATAAGTAGGACTTTGAGAAATTAAAAATATCACTTTACTCTCTTTTATAAGTGATTCTAGCATGATTCGGCGCTAATCCAACGATATTTAATAATAATAATTTAAAGAAACTATACGATGTAATTCACACAAATGGAAATAAAATGTCTAGCATAATAAATTTTATAGAATTGGAAAATTTTTTTTTTGCAAATTAAATGCAGTTTTTAATTAAATTAATGGTGATATTTTATGATAAGTATTATATAATGCATTCAAAAATATTATTTAACCATTAGTTTAAGTATGACTTTTAAAATTTCGAAATTTCGTTTCGCGTCTTTTCACAAAATAATATACAAAAGAACAAAGATATTTTTTTATAAAATAATATGATGAATTTCTTTAACCGATTGAAATTAAATACCTCTTCTAATTAAGCGAACTTTGCGTTGGAAAGTNTCACACAAATGGAAATAAAATGTCTAGTATAATAAATTTTATAGAATTGGAAAAAAAATTTTTTTGCAAATTAAATGCAGTTTTTTAATTAAATTAATGGTGATATTTTATGATAAGTATTATATAATGCATTGAAAAATATTATTTAATCATTAGTTTAAGTATGACTTTGAAAATTTCGAAATTTCGTTTCGCGTCTTTTCACAAAATAACTGTCGAACGATTCGGCGCAAAACAAATGATGTTTTATATAAAATTATATAATGAAATTCAAACAAATGGAAATAAAATGCAAGTTACAGTTTTGTGAAAAACAATAATTTTTACATCATTTGTTACTATATAACGGTGTTTTATTTTTCAAAGAATATGAAAAGTTTCGTACCATTGAAAATTATGTGCATCAAATTAAGGGATTTAAAATGTTTGTTGCTAGTGCGTTAAAAGCTAGAACAAAGATATTTTTTTATAAAATAATATGATGAATTTCTTTAACCGATTGAAATTAAATACCTCTTCTAATTAAGCGAACTTTCCGTTGGAAAGTATTGGTATTTAGAGCAAAAATTTCCCTTCGCCTTATTTGAAAATAACTTCTCAAATAAAAATAAGCAAGACGGGGTATTTATTTCTTAAAGTTGAACCAGAAATATAATCTTTCACTTCAAAATGGTACATTTTAATCAAAAAATATTCCATTGATAAAATGATGCTATTTCTTCTTTCGAAAATTTGTTTCAAATAGAGCGCAAGCCTGATATTAATTTCTTTACGAAATATTTTTGATTTTATGTAAGTAAAGTACGCAAAAAGAACGTACGAAAGACTGTGATGCCACTCTGTATAGCTTTTCTTCCTTTGGTAGAATCAAAATGCCAGATGTAATGGTTCAAAAGGTGACTTCAAATATGCTATTTAAACATTGCAGGTGATATTTAAGTAAGCTATTTAAATATTGCAGAAGATATTTAAATATTGTAAACGTTATTTAAATATGCTATTTAAATATTGACGACGTTATTTTCAGTTACAAAATAAGATTCTGTGAATAAATGTACCTTTCTATAAACAGATGTGGATTTTCGATAGCCGCAATAAAAATAAAATTGGTCCTAATTGCTTATTCGGAAAAGCTGCAGAAAGTTTGAAGCACTTAATGCTGATTTCACTTTTTGAGTATTTCAAAATATATCGGAAAGCTTTTAAGCAAATTTAAACTTTTTAGCATATACATTTATAAAATTCATTTATGTATAGATAATTTCATTTCAAACTAGTTCTCAACAATTTTTTTTTAAATTTTAATACGTTTCGAAATTTTCTTGAATTGTAAGATGTACAAATTTCTGCTCCATTTTGAATGAAAAAAATTCACAGTTAGGATGAAATCCAAAAAAAATAGAGTTTGAAAAATGAAAGTTTGAATAATTTGGACTGTTAAAAACTTTACTGTTTGGAAACTTTATTACTTAGAATTCGACCGATTTCGGCTACCACACATACACATTTCGACTATCAAAATTCCGATTTTTTTATAAAAAAGTTAGTTTATTTTTTCAAAAATTAAGGTCTAATTTAGCAACCTAAAATATCGAGCAATTAACAAGCATATTTAAAGTCACCCCATTAAATCGTTGAGATTTATCCTAAATACGTGAAAATCTGATCATTAGAAGAAAAAGTTATTTAGGGTGAAAACTTTTTTCGCAGATGCAAAGAAACATTAAATTTTGTAAACAAAAAATATTTCCCTAATTTTCCTCAGAATTTTTTTTATAATCCTGAAATAAATTGGCAAAAAACATTCATCGGATTTATAAGAACTGAAAAGGAATCGAAATATTTTGAAATTTTTTGAGTTATTCGTGCATTAAAACGTAAGCGTATACTGTGTCTTTTATTCCTAATTGGGTAACTCGAAAAAAAGTGAAGTGATTATGCCTACTAACCATGTGATTTAAATTAGATCTAATTGGAAACCTGTAAGCATATGTGTCGAACCTGATTTGCTGAATTGGCAAATGCCACGGTTTACCTACGATAACGTCACTTACACGTATCCAATTTAAAAAGTAAATTCACAAACAAAATATAAGAATTAATATCAATTTGAAGAGCTTTGGAGTTAATCTTTCTATTTGTTCTTTTATACAAGCACTTAAACTTTTTTTTTTCTTTCAGTTTTCTCATTACTCGAGATCAGAGCTGCGCAAAACTTTTTATGCAAAAATTGCAATAAAATAAAATGGCAAGATTTTTCAAAAATAAATAAAATTTGAAAACTGAATATATTTTTTTGGAAAAATTAATTAAGAAAATAAATTTTGTCAGTGCTCTAGAAGAATGAAGTACGTGCTTTGAAGAAAAACAATATGCATTCTTTGTTTTAATTAATTTTTCAGTGAAGTTAGTAATCATAAAAAACATAAAAATTTAGTCATTTTTGAAGTGGTAGGAAAAAGTAAAGTTTTAATAAACGTTTCTCTCTCTTATTTCTTCCTAATTTAAGCGGTCTTATGCGAAGTTGAAAAGGAAAAATCAACTGTATTTACTTTAGTTTTAAGTATCAGAATTGTTTTTTATGTTTCTAAAATTTATTTTACGATTATAAAAAATCTTATTAAATTCTCAATAACAGATTAAAAAAAGTTTCAGAAACATAAATTATGAAACATTATTTCACTACCGTTTATGACATTGAAAACGTACGATATTTAATTTCAATCTGAAGATATATGAGGGAAATTGTTTTTATCATTGTATTTAAAAAAAATCGCATATTAATTGTTTCGTTTAAGTTATTCGGTTAGCAGTTATAATGCGCTAAATAGACTCAACAGTAATAAGAAGAGCCAAAAAACGCTATACTTTCACCGCGTTGGGAGTAAGAATAGAATACTAATCAACCATCGCGAGAATGACAGCTTACATTACGCTTTGTTAGTCAACTCTCTCAAGCAAACACAGATGGCAGTACCACAACTCTACTCATCTCTATGCAACTCATTGGATGCCAAACTCTAAAGACTATCTATCTCTTACGGAGAGTAACAAGATTAAGTCAACTAACTGAACTTAATTATACGGTTAAATGCGATTTTAAGAAAGAAAACTCAGCTGCAGCTGAAGTTGCTGATTTATTTTTAAAATGTTCCTGGAAGTAATGTGCGACAATACAGTAGTTGAAAGTTTCTAAATATACACAAAATTTCGTTTGATGTGTTATTTTTAGATGAAAACAAAAATAATTTTATTTGAAACGCAGAAAGGAAACAAGTCAAATTATAATGACTGTATATCTTACAAAATCTATTAGAAAAAAAAACTACAGTGTATTGCTTTTACACAAAATAAAAAAGAAAATGAAATAAAAAAATTAAATGTTGCTAAAATAGGCAGGAAAGTTTATCAACTAACTGACAAGCTTTTAATAATTTAGTAGATAGAAAACTTTCGATACCTTAATTCATAATAAAGATTTAATTTATACTAAATTTTGTCTTCTCAAGTGTTGATTCCTAACAAATGTAATTTTGATTTAGTTTCAAAACTATTTTTAATAAGTGCTTTCAAGAGATTCAAACTTAAGGTATTCAGAAAAAAAATTAGGTTAGTTATATACTGTAAAAATTCCGGATAAAATTGCGATAAAAAGTACCGGAACATTTCGCAACCATCATTAAAATCCATTTTACCGTAAAATATTATACCGTAATTTTAACAGTAATATTCATTTAATTAGAGTGATTCAGTTTTTTAATGTAATTAATACTGTAAAAATTGCGGTATATCGGATTCTTTGTTCTGTAACATATTTCAGTAAAAATAGATTTAACGGTAAAAAGTACCGGCACTTAGAGTGCGAGTACTTTTTACTGTGAATTAATCTGGAATTTTTACTGTGTATGATAATTCGTAGAAAAGTACAATCAAAAGGACAATCATACACATTTAATGATATTCACCATCCATTCTAAAAAGCAAGCAAACCCTTCAGAAAGTCTTACTGTCCTTCTCTGACGTCATAACAGAACAAGACTATTTATTTTTGTCAGTCTTTGCTCTTAAATGCGTTACTCTATTGAATTCGGCGTGATGGATCTTAATTGGGTATAATATGAAAAAAGCACAGCTACTTCCACTTACTAGGAATGACATTAACCTTTTAGTTTAATTAATAAACTGAGTTTTAAATATGTTTACTAAATTCATAAACTTCGATAAAACAACAATATAAATTATTTCCAAAGGAACTAGACTAATACAATTCCAACCTGGCGAGTAGCGACTTATAAACAAGACACTTCGTTTGATGCTTTTACTTGTTGCTAGAAATCAGGTTCGCAGAAAATGCTGTTTACTAGTTAAATTTAGTAGGAATAACACGATCTGTGACGTAGGCTATAGTATACCCAATTGACTATAATATGAAAAAAACACAACCACTTCCACTTCGAAAATTTTACTAGGAATAACATTTACCATTTAGTTTAATTAATAAGCTGAGTTTTAAATGTGTTTACTAAATTCATAAACTTAGATAAAACAACAAAATAAATTATTTCAAAAGGAACTAGCGACTTATAACAGCACACTTCATTTAATGTTTACTTGTTGCTAGAAATCAGGTTCGCTGAAAATGCTGTTTACTAGTTAAATTTAGTAGGAATAACATGACCTGTGACGTAGGCTATAGTATACCCAATTGAATTTTATCATCTTAACATCAGTTAAAACAATTAGTGCTTCGACGCATAGTGCATCCAAAAGCGAAACAACTACTACCACTCCACCAACTAAACCAAATAATTATATTTAAAAATAAGTTGAAAGATGATGTAAAAGAAACGAAAAAAAAAATAGAAATCAATGCAAGCGAATCTTCTACCGGAAGTTGAAGTAACCTCTATAAATATTGTCCCTTACTTTTGAGAACACGAAACACGGTCGAGAATAAAGACAATAGGTGGGATCCGAGGCGTAGTGAATCAGGGGATAGAGCGCTAGCCTCCCAATGAGGTGAATCGGTTTCGAAGTGATGGCTGGTCGATAAAAATTCTGCACTCGGCTCGCGCATCCAGAACAGTGCTGACGTAAAACGTCCTCAGTGGTAGACAGATCATGGTTTAGCTTCCCCTTCACATTAGGCTAACCGCCGGGGGTTTTTCGTGGTTTTCCTCTCCATGTAATGTAAATGAGGGTTAGTTCCATCAAGAAGTCCACACCGAAGGTAAATTTCTCCCAATACTTGATCCAGAAGTTCCCTTGTCATCTGGATTCGTTTCAAAATTATATGGCTATTGAGTTGCACAGTGGTAGTTGTAAACTCAAAATTGCGTCTGCTGCTCAACGACAGTTATAAAATGAAATAGAAAGGATCAGGAACTTTTTTTAAGCTGAATAAGATTGCTTTAAAAAATATCACAGTTCTTACAAGGAGTTTTATTAGCGAATTAATTTACATAAATTAATTTTCTTTAATTTAAATTCGTTATAAATGATGTCGCAATTCATTTAGAAAGAAATTGTAAAATGTCAAGCATACATTTAAAAAAAAAAACTTATTTTCTTTCTTCAAATTAAAATTTAGTTTACGCTTCTAAGAACAAATATAGTTCAAACAAATTTTGAGACAAAATGGGTGAATCATGTTAGGAGCTCTCCTTGAACTTGTAAGACAACATTACTTAGCAGAAAAAAACGAAAAAACCTTTTATATTAACATTTTTTGCCAAGAAAAATTCTTCACAGCGAGAAATTTTCGGTTACATTAAGCTCCTAAGCTTTATTTTATTTTTTTTTTAATTGATATGTTTCCTGAAAAAGATATTTAAAGATACTTAAAAAAATCGCATTATTTGTCAAGGGAATAAAAAGTACATTAAAGAGAATTGTTTCGATTTTAGAATACTTCAGTTTAAATATCTTATTGATGTTTAATTTTATATTTAAATTCTTACTGTAATTGTTGTTAATTGTTTAACAAAGCACTATAGTTACTAGTTTTTAGCTTTTTGTAAGCAATACGATTAAAGACTTTCAATATTTCAGCGGAACATTTACAATACTAATTTTTTTTCTTTATTTAATCGGTGTTTCATCTAAACTAAAGCTGAGTGTGCGTGCATGCGTGTATGTATCGTATACAAATCCACAATTTTCAACCAATCCGCACCAAATTTGGTGTATATACGTTCAAAGACACGGTTGGCCTAACTGTCTACTTTAAAACTTTTACTAACAACCAGTTTGCGGCCTGCAACCCAAGGTAAGAATTTGCTATAGAATTTGATAAATATTTTATAATATAAATAATTTTCTAATAGCAACTCTTATAAATCAATTTTCTGTGTTAGGCTATTGCAAGTAAATCAACGTTACTAATTTTGCTATATAAAACTTGCACTTCAAGAAGATCACAGATACCAACACATGGAGCCTATGGCTTCAGCTGATCGTTGATAAGCAAAATGGCGTGTTAAAGTTGAGCTAAGTATCCCTACATAAGTTAGAATGTCAATTAACGTTAAGTCAACTAAATAGAGCACCGTATCGACATTGAATTTGTTGAAATATAATTATTTCTCGTCAACGTCTTTTACTTAACTTATATTTATTATGTATTTTATTGCAACAGTAATATATTTTTGTTTCGAGTGCCTGACAACTTCTACGTTTAATTAGCCTGTTTATGTTCGATATAGCTTCGTGCCTGTCGTTGTGTTAAGTACGAAACGTATAGTGAAAGAATTAAAACCTTTGTGAAAGAATATAGAATGTGTCTCTTAAGAGAAATGATACTTGACGGGCTTGGCGTTTTGGAAATAGAATGGAAAAAACAGTTACTAACGAAAACGAATGCCACGTAGTGCTGCTTTTCAAAAACCAATCAGAATCGATATGCTCGCACTACGTCACTTGTAGGTATCCCATTTATGGGAATGACGTCACGGAATTTGCATTTCTAAAAGTATATGAAACCACGTGTTTATTTTATTGATATTCTTTCATAGCGTGTTTCTTTAAACTTAGTGAAAACTCAACAAGAACTAACGAAATAAAATGGAAGCTATCTATTATGCCATGGAAAAATTATGGTGAATTCTGAATAAAATTTTTTAAGTGATACTCTATGTATAGTTAATCCTTCTTTAACTGAGTTGAAATTCGAACTCAGATTATGGTGAATATAATAGTATTCTGCTCTAAAATATTCAACGAACAATAGAAAAATAAAGGTTGTATGAAGTGCCATGAACGTGTAGGATGATGATAATAGAGTACTTATCCGTTTTGAGGGGAAGTTTAAAATATCCTACCACTATACTGCATCTTAGTATAATAGATTCCCGTTAACACAGTACTTATAATAGTAATATCAGAAGCATTTAATACCATATTTGAATAGATAATTGGCGTTAATATAGTTTTGCGATTTTTTACGACCTTCGAAGTAAGTACCGATATTAGTTCGCTCGGCAAAATTTATTAAAAAAATATGAGCGCTTTTACTAATTATTTTCGGGAATAACAAGTAACAAATTTCGATAATAGATACAAATTTAAATAAAAATTTGTATTAAAATTCTGAATCAATAAAGAAAAGATACTTATTCATGGATATAAACCTTAAGAAATTGCCATATTATTATTGACGCCAATGAAGCTTAATTTTGAAAATAAGTTCAAATTGAAATGAAAAAATAAGTTTTGAACTAAAAGGCTAAATTAACGGAGGAAAGGTAATTCTTCATAAAAAAATCGCCTTATTATTAATGATGCCAATGATGCTTAATTAATATCAGTAATGGGTGCAATTGCTATGATGTTAATTGATGTTTTTTAAAATGTACTAAATATACTAATTTTGGTACCAAAATAGCTCTGTGGTGATAGGTTCTTACCACCCACCTAAAGAGACTATCAGGTACAATAGGACTATCAGAAGTTAACCTCAAACAATAGCATTATGCCAAATGATACTAAATATATTTATTTTTATTTTGAAGGTATGAACTTCTAAAAACACGATTTGCTTAATCTAATACCATAAAGCAACCGGGACAGATAACAAATAATTAAAAAAAAAATGGAATTCTTTTAGCTTAATTATATCGGTATATTTCTTTCAGCTTTGCGCATGATTCCTTAGTGTTTATGAGTACTAATTTAATGATCATTTAATTGTTTTATACCCCTTACGAAGAACGGGTATTTATCTCGCTAATCATTTAAAATGAGCCACACAATACACAATAAGCGCACACTACACTACAGTGCTCATTATACTTATGGGAGAAGTTGCGAGCTCATACCCTGATACTTTAATGTAAAATTTGAATTTTTAAAAAGAAGTATGAAAACTACATTTAGTTAGCTTTATGTTAATAAGTACTGTTAATTTAAAAATGTTTACTTAAGATCCAAAATCACAACAACACTACATAATGATTAAAGATTTAGCAAGATATTTTCGAAATAAAATAATTGAAATGTTGTTATAATGAATCACTTATGACATTTCTACCACTTTTGATATTTATTGCAAAAGAGCAATATAAGTAGTAGGAGAACTATAAGTGAAATTCAGATTCGGGCTTTTTTATGGTTATTTCATTGCAGTCAGAGCAAGTCAAATGTGTATAGAGTGCTTCAAACATATGCATTTTTGAGCAATATCAGACTTAATGTCTGAAAACGAACTTCAATCGAAGATTGAAAGTAAATTAAAAGGAGGCGAAGGAATAGCCAAGGGTCGGTCTCTCTAAGGCCTATCAGGATTGAAACTACACCACGAAATGCTTCTTTAATATAAAAGGTGATTATTGTAGTGTATCTACCACTACAAAATTACAATTCCAATTCCCTAGTATATAAGACATGTTAACTCGATTCTATGTTGGGGTACCTTTTCATCGATGTAGATTCGCATGGTCGATTACTGCTATATCCCTACATTGATGATCCGGACGTGATGTAAACACACCTACTTTGACAAAAAGCCCACTATGATTCGAACACTCCACTTAGATGGATGGTTTCGATTTAACAGTTGACTTGCTACTTGTGACTGTTACAATATCCTCCTCGCGCTGCAGCTTCTCAGTCTCGATCACACAATACGTACTACGTATACACTCGACTGCTAAAGGCAACACAGGATCGACCACGACCGTGAACTTAATACAGCTCTCACATCAGCACTTAAAAGTACGGTGAACTTAATACAGCTCTCCCGGCTTCTCACACAACAGCAATGAATCAACTAGTGGTATCCATTCATCGAATTCTATCACGGCTATAATTCTGGTGGGGGAGTACTGTAGTGTGTCTACCACTACAAAATTGCAATTCCAATGAACTAGTATATAAGAAAATGAACTAGTTAACTCGATTCTATGTCGGGGTAGCTTTTCATAGATGAAGGTTGACATTGTCGATTACTGCTATATCCCCATAGTTATAAATAAAATTTCCAGTTTAGATCAATATATTATCGGTTCTGGAGGATGAATGCTAATAAAATTAATACCTTGTACGAATCAGGGGGAAGAGAAACCATTCTATTAAAAATAGATCCCCAAAAGGACCATGACATTAAAAATAGATCCCATTTTTGTATTTTTTTTTCTTGTGTGAGAAAGGAAATTCGGAGTGGTTTAAAAAACCAGAAGTCACTGCCACATGAAAGAAATAATTGAATAAGTTAATTAATTAATCCGAAGTTATTAAAGAATGGTGACCATCAGCACAGACCATCCTTACCTCCCAGATAATATAGTGAACATCGATCTGAATCAAGGTAAATTTCAAGCCACTGCTAATCAAATTTCAGTTCTTCATAATGCCTTAACCACAAAGCCATAAAGTTCATATTGGTGTTAACAGGTAATAGTCACCTGCATCTCTCACTCTGGAAGGTTGATTATCAACTTAATAGTAAATAATAATATACTTAACAGTAAATAGTAATCTATTAATAATATATTTTTTCAAAAGTAATTCCCACATTTTTTAATTTCAAGAATGTTATTAATAACTGGTTTAGATCTATAAAAAAATTAATGAACATTATATTTTAATCTTTTCACACCTTCCTTAAATCAACAGAACTATGAGAATAGAATAAAGAGTTTTTAAAACAAATTTTGCATCTTTCTGTTTGCTTTTTGTTCTGTTTTCTTGAGAATTAGGGTTGCTGGTATGGTTTTTGTTTTTGACAAACAGATAGTTGGTTAACGGCATAAAAAGGTTTAAATATGTGAATTTTTATGTTTTTAGCTTCTGTTTGTTTATCAAAAAACTAGGTTAAATAATCTAATTTAAAAATAAAAGTAATTTTTTATGTAAATATATGAAATCAAATGGAATAGTTATAGAAGGGATATTCTAAATACTGTTTAAAAAACTGTTTCGGGTCATGCTTTGCTCATAGAAATAAAAAAAACAGGCAAATATAAGTTTTTTATTTTTGTTTTAAGAAATGTAGTTGTGAAAATTTTTCTGCTTAAATTTTTACTTATAAATAAAAAAATATCAGGCATTAACTTACGTATCATACTTTGCTATATAATTTAATTTCTAGAAATAATTTGTGATACTAAATAAATCTATATTTAATACAAGATTAACAAATCTAATCAAAAATAGTTTAAGAATGGTTTCATAAAAGAAATTTAAATTTTTTGTTCTGACGTTCTCATTCTGTTAAATTTTGAAGTTTTATCTTTTTCTAGCTGAAAGTCTTTAAAAAAAGTGATTTAATTTAAGAACCGACTTTTCTAAAAATATATTTTTACTTACTATCGCTATTAAAACAGATAGTCGAACTTAAACCAAGTTTGAAAATACTTTTGTATTACTTTAATCTATCTTTAATCAAACAATTTATTTCTTTTAAAAAAAGGCAAAATGGAAAAGAATAATATGATTCGTTCTAAAAAAGTTTGCCGAATAAGGATTAGAAAACGTTCTTAACTTCAAGAAAACGATACTGAATCTAAAAGTCTTTTAAAAACATTTCTTTTTTAAAAAAAAATCCAGAATATGTTCCAAAATTTTTTTAAGTTAACTTCAATCAGCATTTTTACTAGAAAAAGTAGTAAATTATGTTAAGCCCAAGTCTGTTTTACGATTTAAAGTTTTTTCTTTTTATAGAAAATTTTGGAGAAAAAACAATAGCTTTTAAAATGAAAATCATGAAAAATATTAAAACATAATTTTTTAATAAACATATTTTAGATTTTTTTTCTGTCGTTAATCAGCCGATCCAATTTCAGGTTTACAATTATCGAACGTTGTAGCCTTGTAATTTTGAACCCAATCCAGAAGACAAAAGAGCTGCTCGATCAGGTATTGGGAGAAATTTGTCTTCGTGGAGGACTTTTTGATGGAACTATACCGCACTGGCGTTACATAGAGAGGAAAATCACGAGAACCTCCCACGGTTAGTCATATGGCAAGAGGCTCTTACCCGGTATCCGTCTACCAATGAGGATATTTTAAGTCAGCACTATAGTTGGTACAATCCGGGAGCGGAATTCGTATTTACCAGCCATCGTTGGGATTCGAACCCAGTTCGCTTAATTGGAAGGCGAACGCTCTGTCCCTTGAGCCACCACGGCTCTTTATATTGTATTTATGAATAAAAAGAGCTCCCGCTAATTGATTTGCATTATCTAATAGTTTATTTGAAATTATTTTCTTAAAATTGCGTGTACGAGATGTCTACATCTATTGTCTATCTGGTGGCGTTCTGATCTGAGAAGCGGTGAAAGATACAGGTGAAAGTGAGTTGACGAAATTAAAAAGAATTATTAATCTATTATAAATGCCATTTAAAGAACAATAATTCTAAGAACAGAACGCTTAAATTGTTATTTTATTTGTCCAGCATTTCCTAATCTGTGAAGTATCAATTCTCCGGATATAATTATAAAAGTGCTATCTAGGTATAGCAAAGTATAAATGCGTTATTAGATGTGACCACTTGCAGCACCAGCTGCTGGAACGAAATTTTTGCTAATTGAAAATTTGAAATAAAATGTTGCTAGGAAATAAGTCAATTCCATTGTTGAGTCCCCTTCATTTTTTTAATACAAACGAAAAACAATGGTTTCCTTTGTCAGTTTAGGTCAGTGATGTTACTGATTCGCAAATAATGAACATATTTGCGCCTTAGGTGCTTTGTTTTTAGTTGTAATGTTTACTAAGAATCTTCTCGTACTTCATCCATGATGCTCTACAGCTTTGCTATTTTCTTTAATCTCGTACCGTTTTCAAAATGCAAACGGTAATTAGGTAATTTTTGCTATCAATTAATCAATTGCGTATTGAATTCTTAAAAAACATACTCAGCAGATTCTTAAAGTAAACATAATCAACAAGATACATCGCATTCGTAAAACATACACTAGAAGATACATAGCAATTAGTTCAGTTAAAAAGTAATACGTAATTGCAAAAAGAACATATTTTTACTGAAAACAGTTTTAAAAATTGCAAGTTTTTGAAGTCATTTTATGATTTTTATTTTAAATTTTGTAATTGTGAATTTTGTAATTTTCAGTTTTGATTTTTTATTCTTTAAAAAATATACAGATATCTCCTTTTGAGAAATATAACTCTATAGCTAAGTTCGATATGAAACGATATTCGTGTATTGAAATGCTAAAATTAAAAGTTTAATTTTAAAATTGAACTACAAAAAATGCTAGTTATATAAGCTAGAGACACGTCTAAGTTGAGATATTTTATTTTATTTTTCCTACATTTAAAGAAAATATGTCCATTTATTGTATTAAATTGTAAGTATTTCAGTATGATATATTAATTTCTTTTGCTGTTAGTAAGAATATAATATACAAGTATATAGTTTAACGATTTCCAGAAACTGTCAAGTTATCAAAATTTATGAAATGCTGAAATGCTCTAAGCATCATCCTTTAAACTAAAATTAAATGTCCATGAAATATTACAGTTTGAGATACTTGTCTTTTGTCTACAGTTTTGACAAAACCTCCCCTCATTCAGCTTTAAAAGTTTAAATGTTTTTATTTTAAAATAAAATCTAGTTTTTACCATTGTTTATATTAATTGTTTGCGTTTTATATAAAAAAAATACTCCAGTTAATTAAGATAAAGAAATTATAAATTTACGTATTGCTCTGTTGGTACCCCTACTACCTCAGTATTGCTTAATGTTACAATGGTTCAAAATTGGAATATATATAATTGGTACTTCGAACCATAATACGGTGCAAAGTTACTACAATTTAAATACGGTGTTAAATTGAACCGATTGAATTGAATTGAATTGATTGAATTGAAGTATTGTGCAATCAAATTAAAGAATGACATTATGATACACTGTAAAAAATTACGGATCAAATTACTGTAAAAAGTACTCATTTCTTAATTTAATTATTTGCTTTTGAATGGCCCAAAAAATCGTTCGCAAGTGGAAGCAATTATTCTGCTTTTGGGTTAAATATAGATCGATACACTTATTTGCTATCTGAAATTAATATGCTTAAATTCCCTAATGACCCATCACGCCGAATTTAATGAAGTAATGCATTAAAGAGGAACATTATTTAGGACGTGTGCAGTGCACTGATCGTATTGATATGGTTCCCAGTAGAACACCGAAGTCAACCATCACTGGCTGCGGTTAGTAAGTGGGTGGGTGACCACTTTGATCAGCCTGCGTAGGGACCGAGGGTGTGCGGTATTGGTCCTCGTCAAACCGAGGATGCGTGGTATAACTGTTCTACCGTAAAATGCGACTTCGCGTGCAGGTCGTCGGGCTAGCTAGTAAGATTGCGCAATGTTCCGCACGTGATCCTTGAAAGGAAAACAATTTTTACTTTACTTTTATTCCATTGTAGATTTTCGTTAAGCATTAAGTAAGAAGCCTTATATTATTTAGTTTCTTTACTTAACTTTAGTAAAGGCAGAATGAAAAATTGAATTTCTATGTTTTGTTTTTAAAAGAGACAATTAAGTAAAACAAATTTTTTTTTTCAAAAATTTATTCAAATAAATTTTTTATTAAATCTGATTTTACCAAGTTTGCTGACATTTATGGGCGCAGATTTTGTTTTTCAAAATCTGTTGTCTACAATATGGGGTACAGTCAGAGGAAAAGGACCATTTGTGTATTCCAGATGAATCCCGTTCTTCATGAATAATTAATGAATGAAATGCATGTTCAGTATTCTTCCTGGATATAATTTAAAGTCAAGCAATCATCCAGTCCCCTCGTCGAAGAGTCAAATTTTCAACTTGATGTTTATCATCATTATAAATTAATTCCTCTTCATTGACATTGAATTTGAGTGATTTTTTCTTTGCTTTCCCACCATATCATATGATATTCTCTTGTACCTGGTACATTTAATATGGTCTTCCAATGTTTGTTGTTTCAATTTCATATTTTTATTTGTACAAGAATACTTCAGTATTTGTAGCAAGTATGGATGGCAATTAGGAAAAATCTATTGTTGAATAAATTATGAGTATATTTTAAGCCATCATTTTTTGCCAAACGGATTATAGATGAATTTCATATAATAAAGTAAAATACTGCTCTACATAATTTTCAAACGATTCTTTATTTGTGGGAAATGTGGAGGGCAATTTGGCGAAATCTTTTGCTGAATAAATTATGAGTACATTTTAAGCTATCATTTTTCGTCACACGGATTATAGATGAATTTTAGATAATAAAGAAAAGAAACTGCTCTACATTACTCTCAAACGATGTTTTATTTGTAGCAAGTGTGGGTGGCAATTAGGAAAAATATTTTGCTGAATGAATTATGAGTACAGTTTGAGATATCATTTTTTTGCCAAACGGATTATTGAGGAATTTTAAAACAATAAAGAAACAAAAACTACTCTGCAGAATTCTCAAACGATGTTTTATTTGTAGCAGATGTAGATGGCAATTTGGCAAAATCTTTTGCTGAATAAATTATGAGTACATTTTGAGTTATCATTTTTTGCCACACGGATTATAGATGAAGTTTAGCTAATAAAGAAAAAAAAACTGTTCTGCATAATTTTCAAACGATATTTTTTGAAAGAATTTAAACATATGGTAATTGAGGTAAAAGTTTGAATGTCTTTCTTGCATTTTAAAAAGCTTAGTAAATTCAATTTTTTTACTTATATTGATTACTTCTTTATAGCTATTAAATAGCCCTTTATTTCTTTCTATATCCTCATTTACGACTACTATTTTGACTCTCATTAATTTTTGCTAAGTTTTAATGAGCAACGATTCTTATAATTCTTTTTTACGATTTATAACATCACTACTTTGAATTTTAAAAATAATATTCTGTATTGAATTTTGTTTAAGAGACCCGTGGGAATTATTTCCATCTAGCATTATTTGCTTTTTCGCATATATATTAATTTGAATTGGGAAAAAGTAAAAGCGTTTATCTGGTTTTATAGTTTAAAAAAACTGCTTATTTTTGTGATGTCACGAGCGGTATAAGTATTATTAATTTCTTCTCCTTTTATGAACGCTGAATAAATTTAATTCATTCACTAGCTAGTAAGATTAAATCGTTGTTTAAAAGTAAAATATGATTTAGTTGAAATTGAAAGAAAAAAATCTTTTCTGCTTCGTGCGGGACAGTTGTTCTGTCTTAGTTAAATTGCTCATTACTAGAATATAAAATTCTCTAAATAATATTTAAGAATAAAATTAATAAGTAAAAATGATTACTTTTTCTAGATGCAGCTGATTAATTTGATAAAATAAAGTTTAATTGCTCAAACATGATGACGAAGATAGAGATTCAGATGCATGGGTTTATTATTTCAAAAAAAGCAATACTTGCTTCCCTGATAAATAAAAACGTCTTGGAATTCTATTAATTTGAAATATTAAAATTTAAATCATTAAAAAATCTTTTCTGCTTCGTGCTGGACAGTTGTTCTGTGTAAGTTAAATTGCTTATTGCTAGAATGTAAAATTCTCTAAATAATATTTAAGAATAAAATTAATAAGTAAAAATGATTACTTTTTCTAGATGTAGTTGATTAATTTGGTAAAATAAAGTTTAATTGCTCAAACATGATGACGAAGATAGAGATTCAGATGCATAGGTTTATTCTCTGAAAAAAAGCAATGCTTGCTTCCCTGACAAATAAAAACGTCTTGGAATTTTATTAATTTGAAATCTTAAAATTCAAATGATTTGGTTTAGGAAAAGAAAGATTTTTTTTAACATTTTGTTTTCCCATGTTGTGGAATGACCCTATTGTTAATGTTATCAAGACAATTACCAAAGACTATTGACTTATAATATAATGAAATCAAGTTATTGTTTAACTATGCACCATAATAATGTTTCACCAAAATAGTTCAACAAAAAATATTGCATAGTTTAAGAATTTTAATGTTTTTATTTAACTAATAATGGTACTAGTAATGTTTTAATGTTACTAGTAATGTTTTAATGTTATTAGTAATGCTTTAATGCTACTAATAATGTTGCTAGTAATTTAACTAGTAATGTTAATACTGTAATGTATTAATGTTATTTAACTAAACTAATAATGATGAAACAAATTTGAAGAATATAATGGTTCAAAGCAACTAAAAAGTATTATTTGTTCAGTTTTGTGCCTCCGGCGAATTGGTAACCAAAACAATATTGAATATATTTAATGTTGTACGCCCCATTTTTTCCTTTTGGGATAAATTGTTTTATCACAAATGAAATGGTTATTTATATTTGGTTAACAATAATAAAACTGAGCTGCTTAACCATGATAAATTGTTTATAAATTTTTTTTATGAATTTTCAATTTCATAGATTATTTTTAGGATATGCAAATGCAATTTTTTAGCATATACTAATTTTGGGTAAATCTGAAAAACATACTCGAATTTAATATTTTTTATTTTATAACCGGGATGGAGCAGCCGACCTAATTCTGAGTTCAAAACTGTCAATGTTTAACTCCATTGCCTTGCAATTTTGAACTCGATTCAGAAAACAAGGAAACTCCTGGATCAAGCATTTGGTCAAACTATCCTTCATGGGAGTCATTTTGAGGGTACTAACCCACATTTGCGTTACATGAAGAAGGAAAATAAGAAAACCTCCAATGGCTAAGACGACAGGAAGGATATTCTAATCCATGATCCGTCTACCACTGAGGATACTTTACGTCAGCATTATGTTCGGTACGAACTGGAAGAAGAATTCGTATCAACCAACCACTGCTGGGATTCGAACCTGGGTCATATCATTGGCAGGCGAAAGCTTTATCCCCTAAATCACCGTAACTTGAATTTTCGAATTGTAGAAATGGGGCATTCAGGGTTTATCCTCTAGATGAACTCTTTCTGAAAAAATAGTGAAATTATTTATAAATTTTATCTAACGTTAACCATTATGCTAACCTAATTTTGTACTCCTAACGAATAATGAGACTTGTATTGAAGCTTTTGCGCATGCGCTCTAAAGCTCAAATAGCTTTAATGTTAGATTAGGGGAAACCGTTACACTTTAAAAAATCTTTCTAATGATTCAACGTAGAAGG
Organism: Parasteatoda tepidariorum; assembly: GCF_043381705.1. Taxonomy (NCBI): domain Eukaryota; kingdom Metazoa; phylum Arthropoda; class Arachnida; order Araneae; family Theridiidae; genus Parasteatoda; species Parasteatoda tepidariorum. The sequence continues at coordinate 26,582,609 of NC_092213.1, forward strand.
GTAAAATTGATATATATATATA
>NC_092213.1:26583131-26597945 GCF_043381705.1 Parasteatoda tepidariorum
TGTAAGTTGTTATGATTTTGCTACTCGCTTTATAGTCCCCCCTTTTTAATGTTTTTTCTTTTTATTTTATTTTATTATCTGTTTTTACATGTTATTTTTACTTTTTATGATCTAATTTTATGTTGTTGTTTTATAAAAAAATTTTTGAGTGCTCCTCACACTATTGTATTAATATATTTTGCTTTGGCTTTATTGATACAATATCAGAAAGCACTCTGTTTTGCGGATATAATCGTGTGGGCTGAAGAAAAGATCATATATTTTTTTTCCGGTTTTTTTTCTCCCGGTTTTTTAAATAAAATTTCATCCTTTTCTTTTTTTTTTTTTCTTTTTTTTTTTAAAACTGCTTTTTTTTTTACTTATTATTTCCCCCCTTTTTTTTCATATGTCTATAATTTTTCTTTGTTTTATTCATCATTTTGAACTTACATATATATATATATATATATTAAGGATCAAATTTTATGAACAAAAATATTTAGCAAAAAAATGGTTCATCTAAAGTAAATAGCACGAATATTTTTAATTATGTTTCAAACATAAAAATGCAGGCTGATGAGCTTTGAGGAAAGATTTAGTAATCTAAAACTCTAAAGCAGTAAACTATTTAATGCAAAAGTATTCCCTATTAGCTTTTTATGATTATAATTTTTGTTTTGAAGTAATAATAATAGAGAAAATATATTTTTTAATTTAAGAGGAAATCGGAAGAAGCTGGATATTTTTTTACCCTAAGGAACGTTAAGAACAATTTTGCTAATTTTATTTGCATGATAAAATGGCTCTTTAATTTTAGAAATAAAACTTATTTATTGCAAAAAAACTGTGAAACAGAAGTGTAAATAAATTATTTTTTCTATTGATATATATACTTGAAACAATAGAATTATATTATGACCTTCTTATACTGAGAAACAGTTACATCTATTAGGAATTCAACTTGAATTGAGTTATTTGATCAGATTAAAGAAAATAATTCAGAAAAAAAACTTAGATCATTTACCCCTTCGATGCCACAAGCTTCATCTGACCTTTGTTTACAGTTGAGACATTGTATCCAGTCTTTTAGGCTGTAAAAAGTTTAGCGTATCTTTCACCAAAAATGGCAACAACTTTTCGCAAAAATAATGTAAAAAATACCATTAGGAAGTGATGGGTTTTTTTCTTCAAAAAATAGATGCTACGAAGACCACCAGAGTAAAATACCAAGAATGATCTTTTACACTACTTTGTGTAAAATAGCTGTCACCATGTTTTGAACTCAATAGCATAAATTATATATATTTATAGTAAGATCAATTATACCACCGACTCAAAGTTATTTTTACAATGCAATAAAAAGTAAGAATCATTAATTTAGAATGCATATAAACTAAGTCTTAAAATGAAATCCGTTTTCAAATCAGACTTACGCATAGAATAGAGAGAATATTAAGACGAATTCGAACTCGACTTAGTTGAACTAAGATGGACAGAAAATATACATTATATAATCATTCCTCGTTTCTCAGATATTCAAACTTTAAAATATAATTATCCTTGTTACACAACTAAAAACATACGAACATATTTCAAGGGCAAATGTTTGTTTTTGTTGATGAATATCATAGTAGAATTTCACCAGCTCATTCTGAATTGCAAACAAACTACTGAGGTGATGTTCAACGTGAGCTAACTTGTTTTTGGAAGTGATAAATAGTTCTCGTATGGTGAGGAAGCACAACAGCTTTGTGTAAGCTTGTGTTTCGATTTAAATTACACCCTTTAAACCATATATCAACGCTCGATTTAGTGTTGACCTGGAATAAAGTGTTTCGTCACACAGTATTTTGGGTTGTTCAATATCATACTCGGAAAGATATTGTACCTCAGCTTTTGCAATGTTTAAATATTGGTTTGAGGTATTGTGAAAATTATCTTCATGGTTCTTATGGACTGAAAAAATCCCGGTTTTATAAAGCTTTTCCATTTAACAGACTAGGGGCCTGTAACATTTTAAAAATGACCCAAACATCCTTGAAATAATCTGTTTTCTGTTTTAAGAATTGTAAGCAGTGCTAAAAAGAAGTGCAATTAGATGGTGAATTCCCCTTTTCAAGGAATTAGAAACTGCAGAATTATATTTGTGGAGAAAAAGTCTTAACTTTTCTAATCGAATTTTTCAAAACGCTGATGTCGACATTCAAACCGTCTACTCTGTGTTTTTAATTCATTAAAAAATAACAATGCTTTAGTCTGCAACCAGTTTCATGCTATTTCAAATGAAAAGCAACAGTAGTTTATTCTGAAACATTGGGTCTCGATTGAATCTACCAAATCAGTTTTTTGATAATCTTCCCTTCCTTTTTCATTTATGCATTGCCTGAAAAAAAATTCTGTTGAAAAGCTTAACAATATGAAATAATAAACGTTTTAACACCGAAGTATTTCCTAAGATAAAGTTGTTACTAATAACTTCTGTTTTATAATAATAATGATAAAAAAAATGTAACCGTTGTTTTAGAATATTTTTGCTCAAATATTTTAGTAGTTTGTTAGAAACTAGGTTCATTTAAATTGATTTTCATTTATCTTTTTGAACCATGCATCACCTGAAAATATTCAGGATGTGGAGTTTGGCTATCGGAGGGTTAAACGATCTAAAATAGAAAATTGCTTAACTGAAAAATAATTTCTAAGTTCAGTTTATTATTTATAACTTCTATTTTAAAATAATTATGTTTAAAAACATAGCAATCCTTTTTATATTTTTTGGCTCGCGAAACTTTATAAGGAAGCATTATGCCGACCAATGGGTTCATCTAAATCAATTTGTTTGAAATTCTTTTGAATGTTACATTGCTTAAAAGAATTCAGTCTGTAGAAAATCAGCTCAAAAATTCAATAATTTATTTATCATAACTTAGAAAAAATAATAATAATTTTTTTAAAAAATAATAATAAAAACATGTATTCTTTTATTTAGAAATTTTTTTGCTGATAAAATTTTAAATGTGAGTATTCTTTTGTTTAAAAACCCAAATTTGACTCCATGAATTATTTGGACAATACTTTTCTTGAAGGAATTCAGTTTTAACAAGTTCGGTTTTACAGTTCATAATTTATTAATCATAATTTATGTTTTCAAATAATAAAATATAAATGCTTCGATTAAAACGTTTTTGTTTTCACAGATAAAATTTTAAATGAAAATAGTCTTTTTTAAAAATTGTTGCATTCCAATTAGAAGCCATACATTCAACAATGTTTTTCATACAACAATGTTCATTTTCAACAATATTTTTCCTGAAAGAATCCAGCATGCCATGAATTTCTTTTAAAGAAGCATCTTTCATAGGGCAAGATGCAATTTATAAATCCAAATATCACAATCCAAGCATAGTAACAATTTCACACTACAACAGGTTTCAGAAATATTGAGTTTTAGTATCTGATTCAGGCAGAAGAAATAAACTCACTTTCCTAAAGCGGCAAATGATTTATAAAAGAAATGTTAGCTTACTTAAAGGAACGAAAAATCATAAAATTATTTCTGCTTAACAAGCTGAAACGTGTTTGTGAAAAACACTTGTTCGATATTGATAGCAAATTTATATTCGAATTTCGTTCACGTATCTTGCCTGAATTGGAGCATTAATAAAATATTCTCCGGGAATATCTAAGAAAATTTTTTAAGGAAAACAAAACTTAGCAAAATGTTTTATAGTGATAAAAATATGAATTGTTTGTGTGCTTAAAATGCTTAAATATAAATTTTTTTTGAAAGACAAGCTTTTTAAAAAATTATATTTAAGTAACTTAAAAACAAGTATTTTTTTATTATCTATAACATAACTTATGCTAAAAACACGAGCTTTGTACTTATTTTCGAGTCCCGAAGTGGACTCATCGTTAAGGCACTGTTCCCAGTAGAATGCTGAAGTCAAGCATCACTGGCTGTGGTCAGTGTGCGGGTGGGTCACCACTTGGATCAGTTTACAAAGGGACCGAGGGTGTGCGGTATTGGTCCTTGTTAGACTGTTCTACCGTAAGGTGCTGGGGTAGGTGGTAAGAATACCGAAGCAGGGGTGCCATCCCCTCTGCCGAGTATCAGAATTGTGATGGCATGTCTTCGGATCATCCTCAGGGATGTTTCCCAGACCGTCGCCAAAAGCCCACTGTGCAGCATTAAATAAAGTACTAATAAAGTATGTAAATAAAGTACCCACCTACCTACCTACAACTACAACAACAACTAATTTCGAACACTTAAATTTTTGTCTTAAATTTTCCATCTTTGTGACATATTCAAAATTATGTTTTAAAACTAATAAAAAATTTCTAATAATAAAGATCTCAAATAAAAATGATAGTTTACTCATCTGCATATAAACACAAAGAAATCTAAATTTAATATAAATGTTACTCTGTAAGCCCCAAATATGGTGGGTACACTCTCGGAAGTAAAAATCTCCGACTTTTGATGAGTCAAAGTTGTATTTCGTTAATTGTAAGAATCATTTCGTCACGAAATCACGCGATTTGCTATCAAACTTGAATTCTCAAATATGAGACGAAAATGTTTCCTCTACTCGGAACTTCATAACAGTGCATTGTGGAATATTATTAACCAGAATGACAGAAAACTAGAAAGAAGACTGGACAATCGAAGATACAGTGACGAAACGTTGGTGTCGAGAAATGATGATGGCTGGTTCGAAACCCGCTTCCGACATGCATGTAATTTATCTCTCTGTTCTATTCGTCCTTCTTGTGTTGTTTCGATGATATTGATCCAATATTGTACCCACGAAGGAGAGATTGTTAGAAAAGTTTTAAACATTTTAAGCTGCGATGTTTTTTCTTCTTTTGTGAAAGAAATGGGAAGGACGAAATATTTATTTAATTTTGACGAGATTCGTTCCCTGAAGAAGTTACGATAGTTATTTCATCAGTTTGGTGAAATTTTTTTCACGGAGCATTTACCAGGAAACGTTTTCGTCCAAAAAGATGTAAGTTTTATGCAATTTGAGCATCCATTTCTTTACAGTGTATCGATATCTATCGATCTCAATAATTACCCGGGGAGAATCGATATCACTTAGTAACTTTGGTTGAACCGATATTACTACATCCTATTTGATATTAGTTGATTTGATATGCATAATATCCGATTAGGAAAAAATCAAGTACTTCCATAACTTCTAGCTGTTGACCAAGGGTACCATGGAGTTATTCTTGTAGTTGTTGTAGTTCATTTACGTCACACTAGAGCTGTACAATGGGCTATTGGCGATGGTCTGGGAAACATCGCTGAGGATGATCCGAAGATATGGCATCCCAATTTTAATCCTCTGTAGAGAGGATGGCACCCCCGCTTCGGTAGCCCGGTGACCTGCACGTGAAGTCAAGCACNAACTAGTGGGATGTATGCCTTATGAAGAATAATTTTAGGGGGCAACATTCGTTTCGGCCCATAGAAGGGCCTACGAAAGATAAAAAATAATTCAATATATAGAAAAATCCATATTTTATTACTTCAATGCAGACTATTAGTTATTACAATTATCTCATACTCCAATGAATTTGCAATTAATTGGTTAATTAATTAACTAGCTAATTAATTAATTAATCAGAAAATTAATTAATTATTAATTAATTAATTTGCAATTACATACTCCGATTGATTTGGAAAAATTTTTGAAAGAAAAAAATTAAAAACTTATGATGCCAATTTTTTTTTAAAATTAACCCAACAGGTTTTTCTGAAAAACTAAAAATATGTAAAATTTACGAAAGCAATTTTGACAGTGAATATGCATTATATAGTACGTGAAAGCGCCCCAAAATTAATTGGAGTACGAGATAATTACAATAACTAATAGTCTGCATTGAAGTAATAAAATCGTTTCTATATATTGAATTATTTTTTATCTCTCATAGGACCTTCTATGGGCCGAAACGAATATTGCCCCCTAAATTTATTCCTCATAAGGAATACATCCCACTAGTTTATTTCAAAATTGGCGAGTCACACTTCCCTAGTTTCCCTTGTTAGTAACTTTGGTTGAACCGATATTACTACAACCGATTTGATATTAGTTGATTTGATATGCATAATATCCGATTAGGAAAAAATCAAGTACTTCCATAACTTCTAGCTGCTGACCAAGGGTACCATGGAGCTATTCTTGTAGTTGTTGTAGTTCATTTACGTCACATTAGAGCTGCACAATGGGCTATTGGCGACGGTCTGGGAAACATCGCTGAGGATGATCCGAAGATATGGCATCCCAATTTTGATCCTCTGTAGAGAGGATGGCACCCCCGCTTCGGTAGCCCGGTGACCTGCACGTGAAGTCAAGCACTTTACGGTAGAACAGTTTAACGAGGACCAATACCGTACACCCTTGATTGCTACGCAGTCTGATCAAAGTAGTCACCCACCCGTACACTGACCGCAGTCAGTGATGCTTGACTTCGGCGATCTGCAGGGAACCACGCCTTAAGGATCAGTCCACTGTGGGACGGATCATGAATCTAAGGGCTAAGTTATGATAGTAATAATGTGATCAGCCTTTCATACTTGATACTGGCAGTACTTTCCATAACTCAGTTAACGAGGAACTCAGTCATATGATTTCGAACAAGAATCTACGTAATTTTTGGAAATTTTTTTTCTCTGTCTTTTCACAGAAATATTATACTGTATAGGATGGTTTTCAGGATTCAAACAAGTAGAAATTTTCTAAAATAAAACTGGCAGATAAAAAAGCATTACTCCTATTGGGATAAAATTGTAATTATTTAAAAAAAATTCGTTGATTATTACTGAAATTATTTGTAACAAGGTTTACGTTTCATCCAAAAAAGGGGAATTGACTCTAAAGCTGGACTCAGAAGTATAAAATTGGTTCTTACAACACTAGAGAAAATAACAAAAAAACATAAAATCAACACTCTTTTTATCGGTACTCTAACACGAAAAACATGAATATAATGGAATCGTTTTTGTAAACATGTACTCAAAAATCTTTTTATGAAAAACTATTCTCCTACTATGATTTTTTATCGGTACTTTACAATTTTTTTAAACTTTTGTTTGGGACAAAATGTAAGGTGATAGTTAGAATTGCCTTTCCCTTATTTTTATAAAAAAAATAATAATAAATAAACAGACACGAAGATGTTGCTTGCAAAACTTTTAAAAATATGAAGACTTTTAAGATTGAACATAGTTTCTATTTTATTTTTGTATATTACAGATTTTGAAATATTTTTTACAAAAAACAAATTTGAATTTTATTATAATAGAAAACCATTAAGCAACGGTCTATTATATACTTCAATTAATAAAATCAACTAATATTTTGAAATGTAATAAATAAATAAATTAAAAAATTAGTTTTATTAATAAATTCTATTTAATTCTTCTTCATATTGCATATTTTGAAATATGTTTTGCAGAAAACAAGTCTTAATTTTATTATAATGGAAAACCATTGCACAGCGTTCTATCATATACTACTTTAATTAATAAAATAAAACAATATTTTAAAATGAAATAAACAAAAAAATAGCAAATAAATTAACTTATTTAATAAATTAACTAATTCAACTAATTAAATTAGTAAATAATTTAACTATTTATTTATTAAGTAATTAAATAATAATAAATAGAGCTACTTAGTATTTATTTTCTTGCTTTTAATTCAAAATTTCTTTTAATTAAGCTTGACATGACACCAAACTTTCGTGCAATATATTATTTTAAGACTATTATTAAGTTTCGTGCAATATATTATTTTGAGACTCTCTCTCTCTGCAATCATAAAATGATGCAATTATTATAACTGCACAAGGCTGAAAGCCCTTATATATACCAAGACGGAAAAGAGCAAAAACTGGTACGAAAGACATTTCATTTTAACATTTTTTTCGAGAAAAATTAAATATCCGTAACCATCAAGATTTTTTGTATAGTTTTAAGATTTAAGTAAAACTGCTTCTTTTCCGATATAAAGTAGATATTGTTGAATAGTTTCAAAGAAAATAAGTAATCTCCAGTCGAAAACTAGCAATGACTGAAGTGGTTTTACTACCAGCCTTTCCTCTTTTTCGTCTCGCTTTCACCCCTGTAACCCAAGAAATACTTATGATTATTAAGTCAAGTTTAGCCTATCATAAGCCAACATCCTTTGTGCTTCTTTTGAAAATGGCGCAAAACATCAATATGGAGAAGTTTTCAGATACAGTTTTCAGAAAAAGAAAACCATTTGTAGTCTAGTATTTAAATATTTAAATACTTACTCTAGTAATGAGAAAAATGAGAATGAAGCGTAGATTTTAGCAATTTTTATATGGGTAGGAAATAGTCGCCAAATTGGCTATGCTTAAAAAAGTTTAATAACTTCAATTGTTGTTGTTGCCGTAGGCCATTAAGGCAAGTAGTGCGATTGCTCTTGTATTCCAGTAGCGCCATCTATGACCAAGAATTGGAATTCAGCCACACCCATACGTCACACCCGTTCATAGTGTGGCCCCATTCATACACCCATTCATTCACCTAGAGATCGTAATTTTGATCTAAACCAGAGAACTATCAATCTCCAATTCAGCACCCCCAGAAGTATAAATTGTTAGAAGAACACGGAGTACTATGTGACCCGTCAGATAAAACGTGCACCAGTAACCATTTACTACACGGGAAGCCTTAGATCAGCTGGATTCAAACTCCCATTCTCACGAATCTGAGTTCAGCGTATTGCAAACCAGGCTATCAAGACCCCTTAATAACTTTTAAAATATTTAAGTAATTCGTCTGTTCTAAACCCCGGATAATTCCTTACGGCAAGAAGGTCCATATAGTTTAAAATTATAGCGTTTCTTCCAGTCGAAGGAACGTTAACTGTGGCTTTTTTTTATTTTGCTTGGGAAACAGCTTCGAAAGACCATGTTAAAGAAAATAAATCTAATAATCTATTTTTCTGCAACTTTCATGTGTGACACAATTTCTCACTGGACACGGCAACTTCAAGGCATATTTGAAAAGATTTGGCTTAAGTTCCAGTGATCTGTGTGATTGCAATATTGGAGGAACGCAAGACGTTGAGCATTTTATTGTAAAATGCTCACATTTTGAGAAAAATAGGAAAAAACTTAATAATTGCTTTAAATTCGCTCAATATTAACTTCCTCCCCTCTTCGCACTTTTGCGGGAAGCAAAACCATCTTCAAACTTTTCTGCAAATTCATTGTTCAGTTTTTAATGCAAATTTATAAATCCTGTTGTTTTGTGTACTATTTTAAATTTTTTTTTCACATTCTTTTTGTAAATGTTTTTTTTATTTTTTCTTATTTTTTCTATTATTATTTTTCTTTTTTAAATTTTACATGCCCTTTTTGCATGTATTTCTGTTTAAAAATCCTACATTGTTTGCTATCATACTTACCTCTGTAAGCCTCGTGTTGTACTTTTTCAGTGGTGCAAAAGGAATCATTTTGTTCTTGAATAAAAAAAAATACACTACTTTAAATAACTTAACTATAACTAGCGTGGTGGAAAGTTAGCATATATCAAGGAAATTTTGCATATATTTCAACATCTATATATATATTTCTCTTACACGGCACCAAAAAAAAGCCTCATTACAACTCCCCGAATGGCAACGTTAGAAAATCGACCAATGATTGCTGCTAAAAATGTCACATGGCAAATGTCACATGAGGTGGCTCAACATATAGCGCTTTTAAAAACGGAAACAATAACCAGAGTGAGCATTATCAGGTTGTTCAATTCAGATTCATGCCCAAAAAACATGAAAATATTTAATTTAAACTCAATTAGGAATTAATTAATTAATTGAAGTGAGAATGCTTTAAAAGGCCGCTGTTGAATTGATATTTTTCTACTGGGAGCTACCTAAACGTCTAAAAATCGTCTAAGTACTAAATGCATTGAATTTCTTTATATTTCGCGTTTATTTATGCATTGAATTTTCACGCTTTAAAATGCAGAATATTAGTGAAGCAATATTTGATAATTTATTTTGCTAATATGTTTCTTATTTAGCTAATGTTTTGATTTTTTCACCATGTACAATCTAAATAGCTAATATACTTTTTTAAAAGCCAATAAGAACATTGGTAGAATTCTTCTACATAAGTACAATGCTATGTCTTTGATGATAAAATACTATGTCTTTCATGATAATATACTAAGTCTTTGTGCTAGAACATTGCGTTCATTGGCGAGCGAGCGCAGCGAGCCATGGTTCACGGCGTGAACCACATAGGATTGCGTAGCAATTCTCAGGGGTTGGTGAGCGTTAGCGAGCAGGGGGCGGAGCCTCCTAGTTGTATATACTCAACAATTGCATATATATTTGCATATCTTTCAACAAATTATAATCGTATGTTTAACAACAATTTTAAAGATATATGCTTTGAAGAGATAAATAAAAAGAAAATAAGTTTCGTAATTAGATTCTGATGATAATTAGGAGAAATCAACCCTTTAAAAACAAACTAAATAGTTTTTTTTTGACAATCGCATTTAAATGACGTTCATTTATGTAACTTAACTTTTTGAATTTTTTAAATGAATTACAGCTTATCATTATTACATCGAAATATTTTTAAAAATATTCTTGAAATATAGCTTTCAAAGTTATATACTTTAAGGGAAAGAGTTTACTCCTGGCAAATTAGAAAACTTTCTTTTAGTCACTGTCCTTTTTTTAAGCACTTGAATAACTTTAAGGAGGAAACTTTTGAAATTATTTACTTACGTGATTGGGTAGAAAAATCAAGTGGTAATTGATTTTCAGAATATTGTTTTTGTCAAAGTTAAATTGGCAATATGTCTCCTTTAAACAAATTAGAAGGAAAAAAATAAACACTGCCACTTGAATTTAGGTTCTTGAATGGAAAAATCAAACTGCTTCGAAAATATTCTTTCCTTAAAAATTCACTAACAAGATTAAAGTTTAGTTTTACTTTTCTATGTTACACTTGATGTTTATCTTAATTGTTTAGTTCATACATTTTTTTTAGAATTATTAAAAAGCTTTAGTATCTGTCAATTATATTCAACCACAAAGTAATGCAGTTAGTTTGAAATTTCTTTAAAAATGTGTAAGACTTGTTTTTTTATTTTGAAATTTTTCATTACCTTGTTTAAAACATAAGAAGAAATAAAATAGGTGTATAATTTTAAAAACTCATAGCCTTCATTTGAAAGTATGTCTGGGAGGGGTAAAAAACATATCAAACAATACATATGCACACAATGTCCTTAGAAAATTACTTAATACCCTTGGAGACTTTTAGTATAGTTTTTCTCAAAGAAATATGTTAAAATATAACTGTAACTGTTTCTGAAGTTGTGCTTTGCATCTATCTAACTTAAAATTCTTTGTACTTGTAGCTATGAATGAAAAAATAATAAAGTCTGAGTTAAAATATTAAATTTTCTACTGAGTAAAATCAAAAGGAAGGAGGGTATAAAATTGGTTTTTTAATGAGTTCTAAAATTAAGAAAAGTATTCTAAAATTAATTTTAATTTCTAATGATATGTTATAAATGACACTTCTGAAAATTTAATAAGAAGAGAATTTTTTTTATCTTGTTTCTAGATCTCAAAATAATGACTGTTAATTACCTAGAAATACGCAACGGCTTTTTAAAAACTAAACATATGCTATAAGACCCATTTAATTATTCATTATGTTTAAACATTTGTTAGTATTATTTCATAAAAATCATTAAAGTGGGCATTAAAATAACAAAAAGAAACGAAATTTCCATAGGATTTCTCACTTAATGCAACGTTGAAATTGCTCTTTTTTCTTCTCATTTTCAAGTATATCTAACTTTATGATGCAAGATAAATACATATTTGAAAATTCTAACCATATTCCTCTCAAACCATTCACATTTTTGGATGTTATGAATGAAATTTATTATTATTATATTTAGATTTTAACTGTCCAAGCTTAGTAGTTTTTTTAAAAACATATTCTTGATTGTGGAGTACAAGAGTGTTAAACGACAACACAAAGCCCATTGAATTACTAAATTATGGTACTATTCACTATTTTTGGCCAACAGCTATTGCGTTTCACAACTAAGTCTCTCCATTTCTTTAGACAATATATTAACTCAACTTAAAAATTCTTGCATATAAAGCAGCCATTTTAAAGGGAACACTACAACTTTAACGTCTACATTGAGAATTCTGGTAGGTTTCTGGCTTTATGGGGTTTACCAAAAAGCTCAATAATTTTTACCGAAGTGATTTGGAAATGCTTTTGGTAAAATTAAGAATAAAATATAGTTTTATAGTAGGTGATAAAATTTGGAAAATATGGTAAAGTTTGATAATTTTATCATAATGCTTGGGCTTGACATAAAAAACTATTTATTTAGTTAAATTTACTTTTTAGTTTTGAATATTTTACAATATGGGTCGTAATAAGAACTATAATTTTAAAAATTAGCGATTCGAGTAAATCATTATGAACGGAAAAATCACAAAATAAATTGTTTAAATAAAACATTTTTTTAATTTTGTTAAAGAAATTTTATTTTTATATTTTTTTTTATTATTATTTTTTTTTAACGAAAATGAATTTATCATTTTATCAGAATTCGGTTCGCCATGTATACTTTTTTGCTCATTATTAAAAAAAAAAGATTGACATCAAGACAATAAAATCTAACTTAAAAGATTTTTGCTGTAACTTAATTAAAAGGAACACTTCAATAAGATTTTTTTACACACTTTTGCTCATTATTAAAAAAGCATCGATCGAAACCACAAAAAATGGCGCCACAGAATTTAAAATTTACAACACCACAAGTTTGAACGATTACCGTTTTTCTGCTCCATAGTTTATTAGTTTAAATGTAAAAAAAAAATTATATTACTTTACTATTTTAAAAGGGATTCAACGAGTAATTTTATGGTTTACGTTTGGTTTATAACTTAAAACTACACAAAACAGCTTCAAATCAACAAATTAGGAAAAATCATTCCATATTTATAATTAATAAATTTATTGTCGAATGTTAATGATTCATTTCCCCCTTTAATTTTTATACTCTTACAATTAATTATCAATCCATTTATAAAGTCTTACAATGCAACATAATTATTTTAAAAGGCGCACAGCTTGTTGCACATTTTTATATAAATTAAATAATTTACTTTATAATTTAAATTGAATAATTAAAAAACCTGAAACTAAGCATGAAAGCAATGTAAAGTTTCATACGATTTATAATTAAATCCGCTATTTCGAAAGCTTGCGATACCTCTTTTAACTTCAAAATCCTCTAACTTCTTTAAAATAATTCATCATTCTAAATAAAATTCTTTGATATAAGAGTTTCGTGAGGAAAATAGTATTTAGATTTACTCTGCAAGCTTGAGAATAAACTTGTCCTCTAATGAACATGTCCGACAACTTTGTTTATTAGGTAGCATAAGGCGAATATTGTTGTCACGTCTTCTAATATTAATTATTGAAATTTCAATCAAGAGTCTAATTTAAAAGAAGTATTTTAAGGTGCTTACGAAGGACTCTAGAATTCTTAAAAGGGGCATAAGTATTAAGACGAGTAGGTAGGATATATATTAATAATGCTAAAACTCACCTTTTTTGATGCACCTTTTCTAAGAGACTACTCATAGTATTACTTTGAAATTTCATCTAGATATTTCAGATTACATAAGTTGTATGCTGTGATAATGTTTTAGTGTTAACCCCTTAACGATCGGCTAATTTTCAAGAAAACGGTCATAAAAGTGCCTATTTTTTATACACTTATATAATACGCGTATTTGATTAGTACTGACATCTAGTTTAAAATAAACTATCTACAATTGTCTTAAAAATATCCTGGTACTGCCATCTAGTGTGTAAAATGAAAAATAAAATGTTTTCCGGACAAAAGAAATGAATTAGTTTTATTCTTATTGGCGCATTGCTACTGAACACTCCTGCCCGGGAATATCACGGGAGCGAGAAATAGAGGGCGAAACCTCATCCCGTCATTTTCACAGGAGTAAGAAGGAAGGGGTTAACAGGAATATTTTTTGATTTATGAAAGATTTTCGCTCAAAAATGATGAAACATTTCAAAAATTTAAATGTTCTCAGTTTATAATTTTTTAAGAAATTTTTTGTCAAAGATATGCCTCAACAGTTATCACAGTGTAAGCATGTACAGTACACTCTCGATTATCCGTGCGCGGATTATCCGGTTTGCGGATTATCCGTGCTCATTCCAGAGTCACACGAAAAATACAAAGAGAAACATTTTAAAGATTAAAAAAAATTTTATTCATGAAGTTGTAACACTACCACATTTTTGGAAGCAATATTCGTTAGTGGATTGAAGCATATCGAATATCAGCAGCATGGTCAAAGGTAAAATCGTCTACTTTATCACGATCTTCGAGAAAGATAATATCGCTTGATGAGCAATCTTCTTCAGATGTTCAAGAAAAATATGATAACAATATTCTAGAACAAGCAAAAGAAATCTGAGGTTTCGAAATTCTTGACGAAGAAGATTGGTTTCAAAGTGATGCATGTGAGCCTGTCTTCCAGTATTTGACAGATGAAGACATCGTTATGTAGTTAAATCAAATAGTGATGATAGTAACTGATGCAGAAGATGTAGTAAATGAGGGAAATACAATTTCCATTTCTGCTGCTCTGTGGAAATTTTATTAGATTATATGGGAGGATTTGATTACGGTGACATTACTGCGGTTCGTAAAACATGTGTAAAACATATGACGAAGACGCATTACACAATTTTTTA
>NC_092213.1:26598363-26646588 GCF_043381705.1 Parasteatoda tepidariorum
GTGTTTATAAATTCTACTATATATATATATATATATGCCTTAACGATTACTCTTAAACACAATTAAAAGGAGTCGGATTTAGAAATAAAATACACTAAAAAGTTTTGGTGTATATTTATTAACTTTTTTGGTGTTGAGGGTCACTAAAATTTTTTACATTTCGCAGTGAATGAAGACACTTGTTTTATTTACTTTTTTACGGTTATAGCTTTATTTAATTATTTATTCATTTTGATTTGTTTCAAAAGGGATCTGTGATGACTCAATGGTGAAAAAATTTGAGCGGTGTTTGTAAAGAACAAGGGTACGATCAAAGGAAGCGGCTTTGAATCCTACACAGCTGGCAATTATCTTTGAAGTAAAGGCCGTCTGTGCGCAATGCTGACTATGCCGTAGGACAGTAAATTTCAGAGCTTAACACCTTTGAATTTTGTTCCACTACGGAATGTAGATGAGGTGCATTATTTTACTCTCACCTATACTCGCTTAGATAAACACTTTATAAAAAGTCTTGATTATTAAATCAAATGTAAAGAAAATATTATAATTGAAATCTTGCATTTAATGTACTGATATTTATTCAAATGAATAAATATGCAGGAAATAATCTCACATTTTGAAAAGATTTCTAGAGCGCAACTGCCACGGCTGTTTTAGGAGTTTAACTAAGCATTACGTTTTGTATTACTGCATAAAAACTATGAAGCTTAGAAAGTTAACAATATAAAGATAATCAGAAAAAATGTACTTAGGAAGGAGTATGATGGAATCAAAATTTCAGGTTCAATAATTAGTTCAAGGATTATTAATTGCTACACTTAAATTATGAAATACAACTTTACATGCCAACAAAACTGCAACTTTAAGAGTTGGAATTTGAATTAACGAAGGACTGTTTTCACATGTAAATTTTAGTTATTGTTTCACATTTCCTATTTGTTTGAAAGTTTTTAAGATGTTATGCGCAATTATGGTACATACTTTGTTGGAAAATATATACACTGCTGGCCACCGTAAATGCAACACTCAGAAGGAAGTATGCAAATAGCATGAAATTTACAACATGCATTAGCGGAGGTGAGATATGCAAATGATTAGAATTTCAGCGCAGACGCACATTTTGCGCGCCTGTGGCGCCACTTCAAAGCGCTATTTAAGGCTTGGAGATTTCGACGATTTCAAGTTCGGCAATTGTGGTTTTCTTGTGGTTTTTTCAAAAAACGATCAATAATGCCTCGTAGAAAACAGCGATCATCTTTTGATCAAGTATCCGAGTTCGACAATGGAAGGATAGTGGCCTATCGAGACTGTGGATTATCTTTCAGGGAAATCAGTAGTCGTGTTGGACGAAACCAAGCAACTGTCATGCTGACATTGCATCCACCTCAGTGCACCACTTCACGTGATGACAGGCGAATTGTGCGCATGGCAGTGATTGATCGCTCAGTCACATCAAAAACCATAGCACAGCACATCCAGTCTGTGACGCATTATCTAGTGTCTGCGCGTATCATTCGACGCCGTTTACAGCAGAGTGATCTGTCCGCAAGACGTCCATTGCTTCGTCTACTCTTGACGCAGAACCACAGACGTCTCCGTCGGCAATGGTGTAATGAAAGAAGGATGTGGATGACAGAATGGAATGAAATTGTCTTTACTGACGAGTCACACTTCCGTCTGCAACACCACGATGGTCGCATTCGAGTCTGGAAACACCATGGAGAGAGGATGCTGAGCAGCTGCGTTCTGCACCGCCACACTGGTCCTGCACCGGGTATTATGGTATGGGGCAGTATTGGATGTTACTCTCGCGCTCGTCCAGTACACATTGCCGGTACTTTAAACAGCCAGCGCTACATCTCCGAGGTGCTGGAGCCAGTTGTCCTTCCTTACCTTCAGAGCTTACCCACAGCCATATTTCAACAGGATAAGGAGCGACCATACGTGGCACACATTGTCCAAGGGTTCTTCGTCAATCGCCAGATTGAATTGCTTACCTGGCCAACTCGCTCTCCGGATCTTTCGCCGATAGAAAACATGTGGTCCATGACTGTTCAATGATTGATCCAGATTACATACACAGCTGCCACACCAGATCAACTTTTTCAGCGTGTGGAAGTTGCTTGGCTTGATGTACCCCAAGAACACATCCAAACTCTCTTTGAATCAATGCCGAGGAGTGAACAGTTCAAGCTGATCCGTATGTACAGTTCTAAATCTATATGCTCTGATCCGTATGAAAAGCTAAACATTTCATGCATTTTAAACTAAAAATGCATAGGAATAGTTTATACAAAAAAGCGCACGTCGAGAGTCTTTTAAAATAATGTATTTATACTCTAAATTTATTACGTGCTTTAACGTAGTCAAACATTCAAAAGGAAAAAAAATATTTCTACATTTATATAAAAAAACAAAACCTAAGCAGACATAGTAAAGTATTCAAATCAATATTATGTATGACGGTAGGAAGAGAGCGAAATAAAATCGTTTCCACTCCTAAACTCATATAAGCCTTAAAAACATTCAATTTATTCATGAAAATATGTGTTTGAAACCTTCCGCATCGAAATATTTCTGTTTATGTAATCTCCTCCCCCCCCCCAAAAAAATAACGTTAACGCATCAACGTTTGAACATTTTCGAATCCAAACTGAAAGAGTATCTTTGATGTTAAAAATGGATTATTGAAAGCAATCAAACAGATCACTGATAAAGTGGTATATGTAATATGATATTCTTAGTATAAATTTGTATTTGCAGCTGAATGGGTATAAATATTTTACATTCTATTGCTCTTTTGTTCAGAATATGCAAAAAAAATGATTAAATTTCTCAAATTTTTCCTCATTTTTTTTAACCCCTTAACGATCGGTTAATTTTCAAGAAAACGGTCATAAAAGTGCCTATTTTTTTGGATTTTGTANCAATATTATGTATGACGGTAGGAAGATAGCGAAATAAAATCGTTTCCACTCCTAAACTCATATAAGCCTTAAAAACATTCAATTTATTCATGAAAATATGTGTTTGAAATCTTCCGCATCGAAATATTTCTGTTTATGTAATCCCCCCCCCCAAAAATAACGTTAACGCATCAACGTTTGAACATTTTCGAATCCAAAAAAATTCTCTGAAAGAGTATCTTTGATGTATTTTTGATATTAAAAATGGATTATTGAAAGCAATCAAACAGATCACTGATAAAGTGGTATATGTAATATGATATTCTTAGTATAAATTTGTATTTGCAGCTGAATGGGTATAAATATTTTACATTCTATTGCTCTTCTGTTCATAATATGCAAAAAAATGATTGAATTTCTCAAATTTTTCCTCATTTTTTTAACCCCTTAACGATCGGTTAATTTTCAAGAAAACGGTCATAAAAGTGCCTATTTTTTTGGATTTTGTATTTGTATTACGTATTTGATTAGTGCGGATATCTAGTTCTAAATAAACTAACTATCTGCAATTACCTTAGAAATATCCTGCTACTGCCATCTGGTGTATAAAATGAAAAATAAAATGTTTCCCGGGTAAAAGAAATTAATTAGTTTTATTCTTATTGGAGCGTTACTACTGAACACTCCATCCCGTCTATATCACGGGAGCGAGAAATAGAGGGCGAAATCTCACCCCGTCATTTTCACGGGAGCGAGAAGGAAGGGATTAATGAGATCGTTTCCTGTGAAATGGTGAGAACGAACATTAAGAAGACGTTCATCTATACTTCAAAAATTTTATCAAAAGCATTCGGCAGAATGCGTTATATCGATTAACTCAATTCACTAGGAAATGCTGCTCAATATTAATCTTTGAACCCTCAATCAATAACAGGGATTGAACTAGGGTGATCTGATTGACAAGCAAACTTACTAACACTATGCACTTATCCTGTCTCACAGCAATCGGTTTAACAAACATGTAAAAAATGTTGAAGAACCAATCGTGATGCTACAGTGAATGAAAATAAAGCTTCAATAGTATTAGATTAACGTAAATATCGACTATCTTTGGGGCACAACTTATTCAAAATAAGCTTTAATTTCTAAAAATTGAATGGTACCAAAAATACTACATTTTGCAATAATATTTAAAATAAAGATGAGAAGCAAGATAAACTTTTCAAAATGTGAAATTTACTCACAAGCGAAGAGGCAGTTTCGTCAATCAGTTGAGAGTTCGTATTGCATTATGAATTTCGTTGCAAAATAATTGTCATAACTAATGAAATACAACTCCAAGATTGTTGAATCGCCAAAAGAGGTGCAATTCTTTTTAAAGATTGCAATGCCAAGATTCAGTTTGGTTATGAATATTGGAAGAATGTATGCACAATTATAAATGAAGAATTGGCAAATGCACACACTGTAATTACGGAAAAAATTACTGTAAAAAGTTCTGGGTAAGGGTTCCAGTACATTTTATCGTAAAATCCATTTTTACTGGAACCTGTAAAAGAATAAAAAATCCAAAATGAAGTAATTTTTAAAATAATAATTACCGTAAAATCACCGAATTACTCTAATTAAAGAAATATTACTGTAAAAATTATGATATAATATTTTACCGTAAAAATGGATTTCACTGCAAAATGAATTTTACGAATGCTGCACCCAATGAGCCAGTAGTTTATACCGTAATTTGATCCGTAATTTTTTACCGTGCGTAACCTTCGATTAATGTTAATATCGGCTTTTCCAGCAAAACTTATTCTATATAAGGTTTAATTTTTAAAAGTTGAATGTTACTATACAGACGACATTTTGCAGCTATTATTTACCGCATAGGGGAGGAACAACATAACATGTTGACATGAGGAACAACATGTTGACCAGCAACAGAAGATGGTTTCGTCAGCCAATTGTGAGGTCGTCTTTCATCAAAAATTACGTGACTTCGTTTCAAAATGATTGTCAAAACTAACGAAATAGAACTCAAATATTGATGAATCATCAAAAGAGTGAGGAATTTTATTTTCAGAAATTGTAATACCTACGCATACTACCATGAATAAAGAATTGGTGAATGTACACACTGTAAGAAATTCCGGATCAAATTACTGTAAAAAGTACTGGTACTCAGAATGTCGGTTACATTCTTATCGTAAATTCATTTTTACAGGAACGTGTTGCGGAATGAAAAAAAATCTGATATACCGTATTTTTTTAAGTGATAATTACTGTAAAATCACTGAATCACTCAAATTAAATAAATATTACTGTAGAAATTACGTATAATATTTTACGGTAAAACTAGCTTTGCTGGTAAAATGGATTGCTGGGTTGATGCAACTAAATTGCCGGTATTTTTTACCGTAATTTGATCTGGAATTTATTACAGTACAGTTGTTAAAAATTTAGTTGCCAGTACTTTTCTTTAAAGTTATTAAATAAAAGTATAAGAAGATAGAATAATTAAAAATTCATTTTACTTTAATACCATTAAAGGGCATAGCATCTAGATGTGAAATATAACATACTTAAGAGCTTAATTAATAAATAATTCTAACACATTAATACTTGAATTTTATTGTTTTTTGGCATTTCGCAACTGACAAGTTTAATTAAACTTTTTATAATCATTTCCCTACAATTATAGTCCTTTTATTCCTAAAATTTTATCCTTTTAAATTTAAAATCTAAATTTCTAACGCACCATCTCAATTAAGGCAAAACTTTTATAATCACTTTTATTCAGTCTACCATAAAATGTTTTTGCTGAAACTTAAAAGTCTCTTCGTATTCCAATTATGCAAAGCTTTATATATTGACTATAACGAGAAATGCATATACTTTTTATGATTATAAATATCTTTCTAGGGCATAATTATGTCTGGAATGTAAAAGAAGAAATAATTCTTTATGCAGAAAATTCCGCATAGTTATTTCACTTTTTATATATAAAGGAAATTCTATGTAATTTTAAGGAAATAGTTCTAAAAATTAATGTGTGTGCATGCAATTATAATATTTGGACCAAAAAATAAACGGACCACACTGAATAACTTTTGATCTAATAATCAGATCTTCGTACATTAAAACTCAGGTTTTTGTGGTCTGAAGTGACCTCAAATAGCCTAATTTACGAAATCAAACATAAAAACGCGTTTTCTCTGAATAAGCATACTTTTTTTCGACGGATTCAGATTTCTGACCCCCAAAATTAGGGGATAGCCGAAATCTGAGAAATATAGTTCCAATAGTTAGATCAGAAGAAATGTACAAAGTCGTGATCCTAAATATTAATTTTACTTTTTATACCTTTCACCATGTCTCGAGAGCATTTTAAGCAAATTGAGAATTTCTCAGGAACTACTTTACCGATTTCGCTAAATTTTTTATCTTGCTTTGCAAAATTACATTTTTTAGGATGATTTAAAAGTTTATATACATTACACTTCAAATTTTTTTTCGTCCATTATTTATTAAAATAATAAAAAATAATAAAAGTTTACTAAAAGTTGTTTTTTTTGCATGGAATTATCTTTGGAAAAACGAATTTTATAAATGAGTACAAAATTTTTTCGATTCACTGGAAAATTTCCTGATATGTATCGAAATACTCAAAAAATAAGATTAGCATTAAGAAGTCGAAACTTTGGGCAGCTCTCCTGACCAAACTATTGAGACTATATTTCTCAAATTGCGGCTACCTCCAATATTTTTCGGGTCAGAAATCCAAATCAATCGAAAAAAGGTTCGTTTAAGCAAAGAAAGTACGATTGTGTGTCTAGTTTTGCAATTTAAAATAGATTCACTGAAGAGCCAAAAAAACTGGTATACCTGCCTAATATCGTGTAGGGCCCCTGCGAGCACGCAGAAGAGCCGCAACACGACGTGGCATGGATTCGATCAATGTGTGAAGTAGTGCTGGAGATAATTGACACCATGAATCCTGCAGGGCTGTCCATAAACCAGTGGGAGTAAGAGGGGATGGGATATCTTCTGAACATCACGTTGCAAGGCATCCCAAATATGTTCAATAATGTTCATGTCTGGGGATTTTGGTGGCCAGCGGAAGTGTCTAAATTCAGAAGAGTGCTCTTGGACCCAATCTGTAGCGATTCTGGACGTGTGGGGTGTCGCATTGTCCTGCTGAAATTGCCCAAGTCCGTCGAAATGCACAATGGACATGAAAGGGTGCAGATGATCAGACAAGATTCTTACGTACCCGTCACCTGTCAGATTCTGATC
Organism: Parasteatoda tepidariorum; assembly: GCF_043381705.1. Taxonomy (NCBI): domain Eukaryota; kingdom Metazoa; phylum Arthropoda; class Arachnida; order Araneae; family Theridiidae; genus Parasteatoda; species Parasteatoda tepidariorum. The sequence goes on from NC_092213.1 coordinate 26,605,563, forward strand.
TAGGCGTATCAGGGGTCCCATATCACGCCAACTGCACACACCCCATACCATCACAGAGCCTCCATCAGCTTGAACAGTCCCTTGTTGACATGTAGGGTCCATGGATTCATGAGGTTGTCTCCATACCCGCACACGTCCATCAGCTCGATACAACTGGAAACGAGACACATCAGACCAGGCAACGCTTTTCCAATCGTCAACAGTCCAGTGTCGGTGTTGACGGGCCCAGGCAAGGCGTAAAGCTTTGTGTCGTGAAGTCAACAAGGGTACACATGTGGGCCTTCGGCTTCGAAAGCCCATATCGATGATGTTTCGTTGAATGGTTCGCACGCTGACGCTTGTTGATGGCCCAGCATTGAAATCTGCTGCAATTTGTGGAAGGGTTGCTCGTCTGTCACGTTTATTGATCCTCGTCAATCGTTGTTGATCCCGTTCTTGCATGATCTTTTTCTGACCGCAGCGATGTCGTAAATTTGATGTTTTACCGGATTTCCGATACTCACGATATACTCGTGAAATGGCCGTGCGTGAAAATCCAAATGTCATTGCTATCTCGCAGATGCTATGTCCCATCTCATGTGCGCCGATTATAACACCACGTTCAAACTCACTTAAATCTGTATAGCCTGGCATTGTAGCAGCAGTAACCGATCTAAGAACTGTGCTAGACATTCGTTGTCTTATATACGCGTTGCCGATCGCAGCACTGTACTTAGATAGGCTCCATACCACTTTATTAGCATACTCATGCCTGTAACAGTTTTTTTGGTTCTTCAGTGTATCATCTGCACTAATTAGCTATCATATTAGAGATCACCCTCTCAAAGTAATAAAATGTGAATAATAAAATGTGAAGATCCGATCACTAAATTCAGGTTGGTCCGTATACTTTTTTTGCGCTCTGTATATTGGTATACACAATTATTATTATAACCATAATGCAAATTTTTACTTCTTACGAACCAAGTTTATTATAAACGTTTAATTTAATTTGTTTGTTTAACCCTTAAAATTGACAACTTTTCTTAGTTATTGATGGGAAGTTGTTGATGATGGGTGATTTTCTAGTATTGTACGCTCTGAGAGAATTGCACTGAGATATTTATAGGGATGATGATTCATAGGGATGAGATATTTATAGGATGATTAACTGAAATTCTGAATTGTACTTAAAAGTTTAAATTTAGGTACAGAACAATCATGAAGCGTTGCAAGCGCACTATAGTTGAACATGGAGGAAAATTATATAAGAAAAATCTTTTTCCTATTATTTTTATAAGGAATTTTAAGCATTCTTTAATCTCCCTCGTTGTTGTACTATTCAGATACAAAAGCTCTAGTCTGTTGCCTACACTGTAAAAAACTTAAATTTAGGGAAAAAAAACTGCCAGCTGGTTTGCCAGTATGAAACCTTTATTTCACAGAAAAATACTGTTATTTTATAACGGGAGCTAGTTTTTAAAGCAATGTAATGCTATTTTGAGTTATTTTAAGTACAGTTATTTTGATAAACAAACTTAGTTACTTTAGCAAACGTACTCTATTATTTTGACCAAAAAATTTTTGTTTTTATAATAAAACCCCTATAAAATAATTATCTCAATATTGTGGCCGATGAGGGACGCAAGCAGAATTCGTACGACCAGTCAACGTTAGGATTCGATCCTGAGGCACTTCATTGGGAGGTGAGTGCTCCATCTTTTTAACTACCGAAGCTCTAGTTTTCATTATGAGGAAAAATCTTACAATGGTTTTATTTTAAAAGTCTTATTGAAATTATATTTAAGTGTAAAAGCATTTGCAAGTATAGCGACCCTTCACTCTTATAAAATTGTCTGGCAAACTTAACGTACTAAAATATCATATCTAAAGAAATGTAATAATCCGGTAGAGTATGATTTCACAATAAAAGTCAAATCGCAAATTTATATATGCGATATTCAGAACCATAAAATAATTGCAGAAAAGTGTGAGCAAGTATAGAAAATAATCGTAAAATAATTTGAAAAAAAATTATAGTTATAGTACGTTACACAAAACTGAGTAGCAAAAACTAGATTTTGAAATGACGGTTTGAATCCGTTTATTATTAGAGACGGTTTTAATCCGTTTATTATTAAAAACCGTTTTATCAACAAAACAACTGTAAACCATCAAATATACAGAGAGAGTCGGTAAAAAAAAGGGATTTTTGTATATTTTGCGGATAACGGTTTAAAAAAAAAGTATGAATTTTTCGTTAAGCAGCTTTTTTCTGCAAAAAAATATTTTTTTCTCGGTAGAATTTACAGTTACGTTTTACAGTAGATTTTGCACCTATTTAAGCAGGCGCCTTGTTCAAATTCCATCGCTTAAATGCTTTCCACATTCTGTCTAACGGTAAGCGAGCGAAACGTAATTCGATCATTTGTTAATCTGACTAGTAATTTGAGCCTACTTCAATCAGGATCAGGATAAACTGGAGAGGGCATTGCAAGTGTGAAAGATTGGTGTCGGGTCAATGTTAAACAGTTAACTAGTACATTAATCTGAGAATAATTATTGAGTAAATTAATGATTATTCAATGCAAAATTTGGTGGATGATTCGTTACTAAGCAGTATTCTAAATAAAGTTGTGAATTTCCGATTTAAACAAATCATCCATAATAAATATTTAAATTTGTTTGAGAAATACATGAGTCCTTAAAGTAGCTTTTAAAGTGTTTCGCTGAATGATGGTAACTCTAAGACCTTACACTGATTAAAAAAAGTATGGTCAAAACTACCAGAATATGTTGAACTTTACCGTGTTTTTTTATGGAAACAATATAAGCTTTGTAGTTTTAATCGAAGCGCTCTGGTAATGACTTTGGTAAAATTAAAGATAAAATATTGTTTTATGATAGGCGATGAAACTTGGTAAATATGGTAAAATTTGTTAATTTTATCATGATATCTAAGTGCATGGCATAAGTGCTACCATTTTTCTGGTAAAATTTACTGCTCAATTTTGAATTTTTTACAAAATGTATGGTAATTAGCATCATAATTCTGAGAACCAGAATTTTCGGTCAACCATTTCTTTGTGAACGTAAATATTACCAAATGAATGGTTTAAATACCGCATATTTTGGTTTTTGTTAACTAGAATTATGTTTATTTATTACTTCTTTACCATAAATGTCATTACGATACACTACGCTAATTGTAACAGAATTCTTTTTCCGTGTGCAAGTCTTAAAATATATGAATTCCAATTTTAATATCAATATTTACGAAAGAAATTGAGAAGGTTACTAATTATCGATTAACAGTTCAATCTTAATTTGAAAATATTGTGAGATTGTTATATGGTTTAAATAGCATCAAACTAATTTTTTTGTTTGTATATAAATCAAAGCTGAGAGTTACAGATTTAAGCATTTATATTTTATTAGGCAACAGATATTTATAAAAAAAATTGAGAAGTACATAATTAAGTTATATCTTAAATTGTAGACTGAAAATGTAATAACAATTTTTTCATATTATCCTCTTTTTATAGCAGCTTGCAAATTCCATAGCTTATAGCACTCCATGTTTTAACAAATATTTTATTATACATTTGTGAAATTTCCCATAGCTTTAATTTTTTCTACCTTGCTTATTCGTTTATTTATTTTTATTAAATTTTTAGTAACTCTTTCCTTATTTTCTTCTGAAGTGAGACAATACATACTTGCTTACCCTACTATATCTAATTATTTTTTCACATGTATCTAAAAATCTATAAATATTCATTAGTAATACACACAAATTTGTTACTATGTGCTTGTTAGAAGCAAGTACACTCATCAGTGTTGATATATGACTTTCAGGACAGTACTCGTTTTTAGTAATGGATGCCAATTTTCGATCCAGCGACCTTCAACAATCCGCTCTCCTGTTTAATATTTTCTTAAATAAAAAAAAATTTGACTCTAGTCTTTTTTTAGTTCATGTAACAACTTTTAAAAGAAATAAAAGCTTGTATTATAACTGGGGCAGACAACAGCCAAGAGGAAAATCTCCAAAAAAGAGAGCTAGTCGTTAAAGGCCGCTGGATTGCAAATTAGCGATGTGGAGTCTTTCGAAATTCTTACGTTTTATCAACATGATATTTTTGATTGCTAAAATAACAGCAGATCTTTAAATAAATTGTTATGTTTCAATTGAACATTGATTTTAATAATCGTTTTATTGTTTTATATTACATAACTCAATAGGCACATCTAAAAATGTTTGAAAAACATGTTTATTTAGGTATGTGCATGATAATTTGTGTATATACGACTACATTTATTGACTGTATCAGTGTTGATGAGAAGTTTGCTATCTTAAAACAATGAAACTACTTTGAAAGCATAACAACGGTGAGCCGATAACGTCAAAGCGTATTTAAAAAAGTGAATGCGGTAAAAAGTGTGTTTAAAAGAACATATACAGCTAAAAAGTTATTATTATGTGTTCAAAAAATGGACACTTCTCCTCATGTATGTCTAAGAAAATGAGCACAGCTCAAGAAGTATGCTTAAGAAAGTAAATAAAGCTATAAATTTATGTTTAAGAAAATGGACCAGCACAAAATGAATGTTTAAGGAAATGGACACAGCTCAAATAGTGAGAAAATACACTGTTCAAAAGCGTATTTAAGAAAATTCACGCTGCTCTAAATACGCGTTATACGATTAAGAAAATGGATACAGTCCAAAATGCACGTTTGAAAAAAAGGACACAGCTATAAATCGGACATAAATTTGACATGGACATTACTTTATTTTTTAAATGAAGAACACTTTTCCTAAGTGAAGTTTGAAAAACAAAATCAAACACCATCTCCATTTTCTTTAATAACAATATCTATTTCCTTAAACGCGTATTTCATTCTTTTAAACCCATTTTTGAGCTGAGTCCATTTTCATACGTATTTTGAGCTGCTTCCATTTGCATAAGCACGTATCTTCAGCTGTGTCCATTTTCATGAACACGTATTTTAACTATGACCATTTTCATAAACACGTATCTTGAGCTGTGTCCAATTTTATGAACACGTATTTTGAGCTTTGTCCCTCTTCATAAATACGCATTTTTAGCTATGTCCATTTTCATAAACACGCATATTGAGATGTGTCCATTTTCTTAATCACATTTCTTGAGATATGTCCATTTTTATAATTACGGATTTTGAGCTACGTCCAGAATAAAAAGCTTATCGACGATAATACGGCGATAATAAGTGAAACGGCACTTGTCGATTTAAAAACATTATCTTTTTCATAAAATAATAGTTTATGGTCATACAAATGAAAAAGCTTCTGATATTACTATTAAAGCAGTTCCTTATTTCAAATTTCTTTCATTGTATTTTATTTTATATACTGAAATTTGCATTTTTAATATTTTAATTTTTGAAACGATGTTCTGCCTATTAAAAGTAGACGTTTTGGCATACTTTTATCATCGAAAATGAATTGTTTTTAAAAAAATAATAACAATAATTATAATGATAAAATAAATGCAATTTAACTATTATGAAGTATACATATTTGTTAAATTTTAATTCAAAATTGGAAACACTATAAATTATTTGATTTATACATTCGAAAAATACACTTATTTTATTTTTATTTCATGCCTGTTTTTTAAATAATTATCTGACGTTGAATAATTTAATTCTTCTAAAATTAATGTCACACAAACCAAAAATTTATAAGTCATTAAAATTACGAAACTTTTTTTTATTTGATTACGATGTCGTAAAAACTCGAGTTTTATTTTGCAAATACCTTTAAAAAAAGCAGACAACGTTATCGAAATTCTTTAAGAAACACGAAGAATTTTTAATGCTGGAGATTATCCAAGAATTTTAAAATGAATTAAAGTCTAACCATAAAGATGGGGTTTGTCCTACTTTTTTTGGAGAATAATAGAATGTGTGATAAGAAAATATAGAAAAGAAAAAAAAATAGTTTGGCTACACAGACATTATTATAGATTCTAGTAAGAAGAAAAACATTATCTACGACAATATACTGTAAAAATAAGAAAAGTAATTATAGGAAAATTGATTAGTTATGTAATATTTTTCGCATTTTTTTCAACTTTGTAGTCATTATAACTATATTATGAAACTGTTCTTAAAATTATTTTCAAGGAAATGATCTTAATAGGCTGATTTCAGAAATTACGTCGTTTTATATAGAGAGAAAAATTTAAAAGAGCGTAGCAAACTTACAAAGAAAGCTTGTTATATCTCAAGAAAAGTTAATATAAATAAAAAGAAATCCTTACTATACAGGGTTTTCTAGGATTATTGGGACAAACTTGAAAAGGAAGGTGGATATTAATATATTGATTAAAAGTATGATTAATTTTTTGAGGGAATTACGGACTTTTGTAATTTTAATTACGGACTACGGTAATACTAAAAGAGTCTATCATCTCTCGAGGAAAGTTTATATAAAATAAATATCAGATTTTTACTGATCTTATTCATTATGACTTTTTATCAAAGTTCCAATTTGTTGCATAAACTTTATCAGAAAAAGCTTCGTAAAACATCAGAGAAATGCGTTTTTTTTACTTGTTATAAAAACAGGTATACAGCGAGCGTACACCTGCATCAAATTTCAAACATATCTGATTTTAAGAAAATTAGATTAGATTGTTTAAAAGGGCTGTAAAAAAGTCTTCGGATTTGTTATGTAGTTTAAAATGCTGACGAGACGATTCTCTGATTTTTTACTAAATGCAAAATGATTCCTTACAGGTGACCCAGATGAAAAATGGCCATACTTGCAAGTGCCACCTAAAGGTTTCTCTTTAACACATCGGCTTATAAGTTCCCCGTCTAATGAAGTAAACACAACTTTTTTAGTAAAATTCAAATTTATTCATCAACATAGTCTCCTTTAAGAGATATACAATCACTCCATCGCCTCTCTAACATCTCTATACCTTTCTTAAAAAAAGTACCATCTTTGGCCTCAAAATAGGCGTTTGTTTCGGCAATCACTTCATCATTCGTGCTGAATCTCTTACCCGCGAGCATTTTTTTTCAAGTCTGCAAACAAGTCACTAGAAGCCAAATCTGGAGAATAGGGTGGCTGCGGGTGAATAGGGGGTGACTGACACAACGTCAAACAGCTCTTGGAATCATCAATTCGTTGTTGTTTTTGGTCAGCTGTTAGCACACGCGGCACCCACTTCGAAAACAGCTTTCTCATAAATAAATGTTCGTGCAAAATAAAGCCTACGCTCTCTTTTGATATATTTAGAGTATCAGATATGTCATGCAACTTCACTTTGCGGTTTTCTATAACAGTTTTGTGGGCTTTCATTATGTTTTCCAGATTAACCACATCTTTAGGGCGTCCAGAGAGTGGCGCATCTTCAACATTTGTACGAAAACGTTTAAAATCAGCAAACCAGTCAATAATGGTCGATTTTCCTTGTGAAGAACCCGGATAACACTTATCAAGCCAAGCCTTAGCTTCTACCGTGTTTTTTCAACACCTCCTAGAAGTAGGAAGGCCTCAGCACGGATCAATTTAGTAGTCCGATGTGACGAAGTTAACTGCGCAGTAGATGAAAAATAAGAAAGATGTCATTACGTTCGGGGTACCAAGCTGCGCAGTGGTTGAAAATACGAAATATGTCATTACGTTTGGACTACTAAGTGATATTTATGGTAACCCGTGCTGAGGCCTGCTCTTTTCTAGGAGGTGTTGGTTTTTTCCCATTAAATAACAATGTTTAATAAGAACACGAAATTCTTTTTTGTCCATTGCTTCAATAATATAAATCGGTGTTCGATTAAAATCACTGTAACTTTAAAATCAATCGGCAGATCGTTATAAAATTTTGACACCTTTTATTTGAAGGTTAGGACTTGCTAAACAAAATACTAATTCTGCATTTAGGGGGCCATTTGCATGTCAGACCGGAAACTTATCAGCCGATGTGTTAGAATTATAAATTCAGGTAAGGAGATGACTCCAATGTAAATTGCGTAAAACTGAATAACCGATTCACATGACAGCTTTAAACTGAACCTAAAATCGTACAAAATATGGATTCATTAAAAACTGGAAAACGTGAGGTAGTACAAATATGTGTGGCAGAAAGTTTATGCAATGCTGACGTGGTGACTCGATCCCAATGACGTATTAGATTCCGAACCCAGGAGCCATCCCAAAAAGACTTGACAGAATAGTTACTTCAGGTGCAGAGTATCTTCATCCAACCAAATCTATTTTCAGAGGTTTGTAAGCCGTTTCAAGTACCTGGGAACTCAAATAACATAGAGTGAGCTAAGAAAATTAATCTCAATATATTAGGAACATCTATCTTGGACGTTTGCATTTCTCTTCTCCTAACTAGCGCACTACTTTATTTTTTAGCAGCTGCTTAAATTTATTTATATACAAGCTGTGCCTTTTCGCTTATTTAATTAATAATTTTTGATACACAATTTACATGAGACTTATTAAAAAAAATTTCTTCTTCTAAACCCCTTCCTTCTCGTTCCCGTGAAAATGACGGGGTGAGGTTTCGCCCTCTATTTCTCGCTCCCCTGATATTGACGGGCTGGAATGTTCAGTACAAACGCGCCAATAAGAATAAAACTAATTCATTTCTTTTGCCCGGAAAAAATTTTATTTCTCATTTTACACACCAGATGGCAGTACCAGGATACTTTTAAGGTAATTGTAGATAGTTAGTTTATTTTAAACTAGGTGTCAGAACTACTCAAATACGTAATACAAATACAAAGGCCGAAAAATAGTCACTTTTATGACCGTTTTCTTGAAAATTAACCGATCGTTAAGGGGTTAAAAGGCGTTCCAGCCCAGATTGGGCCAGGGCATTCCGAGCTGCCATCTTCTTGGATAGACTATCAAATAATTTATTTACCTCAAATTCATATAATTTGCGGAAATATAGCTGCATTATTGATCCTTACAGTCATTGAACGTCCAATATTTTTTGTTTAAGGCGAACGCTGCGTAGAGCAATTAACTGTACAAGAATGAGATTAATCGTTTTTTTCTTCTTCTTTTTTTGTGAAAGGACCCCCGATATGTTAAAACATCCGACAAGTAAATGCCACAACCAACTACAAAACTTTTTGCAGCTTTAGTTTGAATGAATAGATATACTTGAAAAGTTATGTCTTGTGAGATACGATATGAGTAAAGGAAAAGTGCAGTCTTTCTCTGCCCCTAAGAAGCATCCATCATTGAAGCATCCTTCTTACCACGAATTTACCTTCACTTAAAATGCTTTTATGCTAACTGATCATTAAATTATACTCATTCTGTTTTTTTTTTNCAAATATCTACCAGTTTGATTGTTTAACCCCTTCCTTCTCGCTCCCGTGAAAATGACGGGGTGAGGTTTTGCCCTCTATTTCTCGCTTTCGTGAAATTTCCGGGCTGGAGTGTTCGGTAGTAACGCTCCAATAAGAATAAAATAATTAATTTCTTTTGCCAAGAAAACATTATATTTCTCATTTTACGCACCAGATGGCAGTACCAGGGCATTTTTAAGGTAATTGTAGATAGTTAGTTTATTTTAAACTAGATGTCAGAACTACTCAAATACGTAATACAAATACAAAGGCCGAAAAATAGGCACTTTTATGACCGTTTTCTTGAAAATTAACCGATCGTTAAGGGGTTAAAAGGCGTGCCAGCCCAGCTTGGGCCAGGGCATTCCTCAGAAGCAAGTTCCGAGCTGCCATCTTCTTGGATAGACTATCAAATAATTTATTTACCTCAAATTCATGTAATTTGCTGAAATATAGTTGCATTATTGACATTCATTGTCATTGAACATTCATTGTCATTGTCATTGAACACAGTCATTGAACGTTCAATATTTTTTGTTTAAGGCGAACGCTGCGTAGAGCAATTAACTGTACAAAAATGAGATTAATCGTTTGTTTCTTCTTTTTGTGAAAGGACCCCCGATATGTTAAAACATCCGACAAGTAAATGTTACAACCAACTACAAAACTTTTTGCAACTTTAGTTTAAATGAATAGATATACTTGAAAAGTTATGTCTTGTGAGATACGATATGAGTAAAAGAAAAGTGCAGTCTTTCTCTGCCCCTAAAAAGCATCCATCATTAAAGCATCCTTCTTACCACAAATTTACCTTCACTTAAAATGCTTTTATGCTAACTGATCATTAAATTATACTCATTCTGTGTTTGTTTTTTTTTTACCTTCCGATATATCTCTGAATGATGGCCCTGTTATTTCTATTGTATTTCTGATGCTGTTGCATGCGTCCACCACCTGTTTGTTTAACCAATTCATTTGGAAAAATAATATAATGTAAATTATATAAATTAATTAGTTATTTGGGTATATGAAAGTAGTAAAAAATTAGCTAAGGTTTAAAACAAAGGCACTAAACATTTTTCTTAATGCTGAAGTAGCGTTTATAAAGTCAGAATAACTTCAGGGTGGATCTGATATTTAAGCGATGCAAAATAAAGTATAATTTTTTTTCTTTAAAACACTATAAATACTATTTATGCCTTATTTTTCGTTCTTTTTCTCAAGTCCAAATGATGGAAATAAATTAAACTTTTAGAATATAGATAATTCTTCTACATTCTAGTCTATATAAAATGTAAGATTGTTTATATGCGTAAATAAATAGCTAAATTAAAAATAATTTTTTTAAAATTGAAAATGACTGGAAACATTTATTTTTATTGCGTAATATCATTCCGTAATACATTACATAATGTCATTGCTTAAAAGCTTGAAATTTTTATTGCTTAAAATGATGTGAGAAAATATTTTTTTCTCTAAATTAATTCAAGCATGCAAATTATTATGCAAACTATTCACCAACTACATTCAGAAATTGCGATTATTCTATATTCAGAAATTAAATTATAAATATTCCTTTTTGCCTGTTTACTCTATATTATTTTTAAAAAAACCGATATAGTGTATTCTAGTACCACCATTGTAATTTATTTTTACATCACGTGAGACGTCAAACGATATATTGAATTTTTCAAGAGTAGAAAATGTCAGATATTCTTTTTTTAAATTATTTTTTTAGAAATATTTATGAGCAAGTAGAAAGATTCGCAGTTTTTCATTCATTCGAAGCAGTTAGTATTAAAAAAAAAGACCAAGATCAAATTTATTATATTTTAGTTCATTCCGGTAGAAGATAATCCACATTAAGATTAATGCACAAAATACAAACACAGAAATATTCCTTTAGTGTGTTTTGGAACATTTAAAAAGTTTTAAAAATTATTATTTGTAATATAATGTACACTCTAAAACATTGATTTTTGCCTACTTTGAAACTTCCATTGAAACCTTTTCACTTGCGTTTTTTTAGACAACATAAAATTCCTGTAAACACTTTATAATGTTTTTTTTTCTCTTTAAAATGTATCGAAATACTCTGACAAGATCAGGAATTAAAATAAAGATGCTGTATAAAATGTGCTCTTAAAATAAAATTTATCGTTTTTTAAAATAAATTATTAAAATAGTAATAAATAATAATAAGAAATTAATTATAATTATTTTTTTTGCTAGAACCATATGTCTCATAAGAATATTTTACAATCTGTGCAAAAAGTTTTTAATTCGTGTCATTAAAAGTTTTTCATTCGTTTCATTCAATTCGATTCATTATTATGAAGATCTGGTGAAAGAGCAAAAAGTGAAATTAACATTAACACTTAACATACCATAATCGGTGAAAAGACCGGTTATTGTATGTTGTATTGTATTGTTAAGTGTTGGTATGTTTAGTGTTAAGTGGTTTAAATGGTTGTTGGCTTTCCTACTAAACTATAGTGCACAGAATACGGTTTAAGATCACGACTAACCTGGTTGGGTTAACCTGGTTAATCCCTTCCTTCTCGGTCCCGTGAAAATGACGGGGTGAGGTTTCGCCCTCTATTTCTCGCTCCCGTGATATTTCCTGCCTGGAGTGTTCAGTAGTAACGCACCAATAAGAATAAAACTGATTAATTTCTTTTTTCCGGACATTTTATTACTCATTTTATGCACCAGATGGCAGTACCAGGNCTCCCGTGATATATTTCCTGCCTGGAGTGTTCAGTAGTAACGCACCAATAAGAATAAAACTGATTAATTTCTTTTTTCCGGACATTTTATTACTCATTTTATGCACCAGATGGCAGTACCAGGATATTTTTAAGGTAATTGCAGCTAGTTAGTTTATTTTAAACTAGATGTCAGCACTAATCAAATAAGACTAATAAAATATCGGCACTTTTATGATCGTTTTCTTGAAAATTAACCGATCGTTAAGTGGTTCAGCGGGTTAAAATTCTAAATTGTTGTATAAAATCTAGGGATCCATTCTAGGATCCAAATGCGTTAAAGAAAATGTATATTTTTTTTCAGAGAAATTGCATTGTTGTGATTGATTTCATAATTTAAACTCCCTCGGCAATTACTAATTGGAATGCTTCAGGTTGACAATTTGAATGCGTGAAAACCCGATGACAAGATATAAGTTATTCAGACCTTCCCATTTTTTATTTCATTGAGCAACTGTGTACTCAAAAACACGTTTTGTCGATCTTAAATATTATAATGTTGTAGTTCAAATGTGGTAATCAAATTATTTCACTTTAAATTGCGTCGTGCAACAAATTACTTATCAATACTCTGATAAAAATTTAATAACATATTAAAAAATTTAAATCCTTGTCTTTGAAAATATACATTTCCTTAAATAAATAGTAAATGAAAAGTTTTGACACTCAAAATTTTCTATCGTGATGAAGGTGTAAACTTAAGGGTAATCTGTAAAAATTTCCTGATGAAATTACGGTAAAAAGTATATGTACTAAGGGTGTCAGCACTTTTGCCGTAAAATCCAATTTTACCGGAAAATGTAACGGAATAAAATATCTGATATACCGTAAATTTTTCATCAATAATTACGGTAAAATAACTGAATCACCCCAAGTATGTAAACTCATATGTAAAAATTATGGTATGATATGTTACGGTAAAAATGGATTTTACGGTAGAATACATTTTATGGATGATGCACCAAAGTTCCGGTACCATAATTTGATCTGGAATTTTTTACAGTGTACAACAAATTGATTTATACTACTTTTATAAAATTAAATGGCATATTAAAAATAAGTTTTTTAAAATCGAAATCCTTGAAAAAATATATTTTCTTAATTAATGTGTAAATGACAAAATTTCGCTCTTGAATTTTCTTTAGTGATAAAGGTAGATACATGCGGGTACATTTTTGTGTACCCATAACGTTTTCTGAAATAAAAACGACTAAAAATGCTCTACAGCGTGGAAACGTTAACAATATTTATGATTATATTAATGACGATTACAAATAAATAGAATGGCACTCTGTCATTCAAAAATATTCGAACACTATAACATAAAAATGGAAAGTAACAAAATAATAAATTCGTCACTCTTAGAGTATAATATCTCCAACGTATACTTGACACTTTTTAGATAACCTATAACAGCGAAAAATAACCCAAATTTGTCAAAATAATAATTGTTTAATTATTGTTTTGTTAAAAAAATATTTCTGGAACGCACAGTCCGCAAAAAAAAAAAGATATCACCCTGAATAACTTTCGTTCTAATGATCCGATTTTCACGAACTAAGTGTCAATGTTAATGGTTCCTGGGGGTGACCTCAAATATGCTAATTAATTAGTGCTAACTATTAATTAAGTTACGAAATCAGACACAAAAACGTACTTTCTCTGAATAAACATATANACGACTAAAAATGCTCTACAGCGGGGAAACATTAACAATATTTATGATTATATTAATGACGATTACAAGTAAATAGAACGGCACTCTGTCATTCAAAACTATTCGAACACTATAACATAAAAATGGAAAGCAGCAAAATAATAAACACGTCATTCTTAGAGTATAATATCTCTAACGTATCCTTGACACTTTTTAGATAACCAATACCAGCGAAAAATAACCAAAATTTGTCAAAATAATAATTAATAATTGTTTAATTATTGTTTTATTAAAAAAATTCTTATTTGGTACGTACAGCAGGGAGAGAACAATAAATAATATAAAATAAATATTTTAGTAAATATATAAAATAGTAATAATGTAAAAGAGATGAGCCAAGTGAAAGTTGTGTTTAAACATGAAAAAAAAACAATTATTAAAGCAGCTGAAACAATTTGTGAAATTATTAAATACATATAACAAAATATTATCAATTTTGAGAAATTTAAGAGTGAAATATTAGCTATTCTTAAGAAAAAAAAATTTTTTAACTTTTTTAAAGGTAATAATAATATGTGAAAATTTTCTTTTAAGATAATAATAATATATAAATGTCTTGAAGAAGATGCCGTAATTAAATATTAACAAAAATAATATTTTAATTACAAAGCAATTTCTAAAAAGTATACATTAATATAGAGGATTTAAGGTAAGAAAATAACGATCCTTAAAAAAATTTATTGATTGAAAAAACATTATTTTAACCATTTAGTAGTTTAAATAATACTGACACAAATATCTCATGAAAATTTTAATAATCTCACCTGAAACAAAATAAGGTATTATCTTGAAGATTAGTTTCAAGATCTAAACTGATTCAAAGCATATTATTACACTGTACAAAATTCTGGATCAAATTGAGGTAAAACGTATTGGCATCCTAGGTTCCTTTTACCGTAAAATAAATTTTTACCTTAAAATTTTATACCGATATTTTACAGTAATAATTAATTTACTACAATGATTTTGAAAAGTATTACTTCAAAAATTATAGTATGTAGATTTTTCGTTTCTTAAAATTTCACGATAAAAAGTACCGGCACACTGGGTGCCGGTACTTTTTACACCAATTTGCTCTTGAATTTTTTATAATGTAGAAAAATTAGTGTAAAGGTTGATTGTCTTCGACAAATTCCGTTATGTTATGGAAAAAAAGTTAAACAAATTGAATTATTATTGTCTGAAATCTGAAAGGAAAAATTCAAAGAAATGTGTCGGAGTATGAGATTAGAATTCTTTGTAGGAAAAATATATCCTTACAATAATAAATAAATAAACTAGAATATTAAAATTTGGGTAATTTTTTATAAATTAAGGGGACTGGAAATTAATGTCGTTTCGGTGCATTAAATATTCGTTAGTCTTAAAAGCTAATTCACTATTTTTTTGGTCCTGCATTGAAAGTTTGCTGCTGACTAGGATGAATACATTATTGATTAAAAATAAAATCGTGATAACAAATATCATATGCACCGAAACGACATTATTTTCCGGTCCCCCTAATAAATGCAACAGACTAAGATCTTTCAATGAATGTATTAGTTTATCCCTTTATCTTTTGAAACTGCAAGAGAAAATTGTACATGACAGCTAAGTTAGTCGAGTTAATTCAGCTAAGTTAAATAAACATTCCCTTTATCCATTCTCCCAAAATTCCATTTATTTGAATTCCAAAATTTTGACGGTATTTATGCCAATTACGGTAATAGGAGAATTTATGCTAATCAGGTGATACCATTCTTTCCAACTATTTTGGAAATTATTTATAAGAAGGAAGAATTGGAAGAATTTGGTGCAATAAAGAGAAATCAGTCTCATTAATTAAAGAAAAAAGTTAACAAAAAATGGATCAAAGGTAGTTTCTTATGCGCTGAAAAAAAATTCTGTTAAAATACCATATTATAAGGAAAGATTTACTTTACTTACTTTACTTAGTATTTTTACTTTACTTATTACTTAGAAAATTTTTTAGAGCATTTAAGGTATTTTATTTCTTAAGTAATTCTGACATAAATCTCTACTATAGACTTTCTTAATCAAATAGAAGTTGAAAATAGTTTTTAATTTGAAATTTTTGTCTGAAGTTTGAATATTATAACAATTAATATTATAACAAAGAAATGGAGAAATTAAAAAAAAAGCATACCAACAAGTGATTTATCAGTTTTTTTGTAAAAACAATAAACTTCGATTTAAGAAAAAGAGTTTCAATGCAGTCTTTTAAAGTGCTATTGGCATAAATTATTATCAAAAAGTTCAGTAAAAAATGATACGGTTGAGATTGAAATTTATTTCTGGATTTTTTGCATAGTAGTGCAAGGAATATATAAATAATAATCATGCTTATAAATTTTTAAAGCTTTTAGTGGTAGAAAAAATACATTGATTAACAGAGTCTACAGTACTGTCTGATAATCACTTCTGATCCAAGTAAAAACAACCTCACTATATAGAACCATACTATATTTCAAACCATACTATATTTCAAAAATATTTCTGGTAAAAAGATATATAATTACGGTTTGTAAAACTAAAAGATACCGTATTTAAATCATTCATTTGGTAGTTTCTCGTTCATATGGTAATGATTTACCCAAAAATTATAGCTCATAATCCTTATTTATCAAAATTTTAGCTTTCATTATCCCACATTTAGTGAAAAGAAGAAACTGTAAAGTATTATGTTATTGTAAAGTATTATACATAACCGAATAAATGGTTTTTATACCATTCTATAAGATATCATGATAAAATTACAAGCTTTCTCGAACTTAAAAAATTTGATCACATATTAAAAACTATATTTGTTTGTTAATTTTACCAAAATCAATAAATTTCTTCGGAAAAAATTAAAGAAATTTTTGGTGTTTTTAAAGATTAGAAACAAGATAAATTTTACCATATTATGATAGTTTGACCATACTTTTTTTTCTCAGTGCACGGCATGCTTTTCTGTTGATTTCCATAAATAGTCAATTTTTTTAAGAAATTAAAACTGCTCCACAACTTTTAATTTTTTTACGGTTTAAATTTTGAAAAAAAAAACATTTGTGGATAATTAAGACGGAGCTCAAAATGCTCATTCCCGGAATTTATACACATTTTGCTAAGAAACATTAAAGTTGAAACTATCCAAATTAGTGTTTTTATAATTTTCGAAAATTAAACTTCAAATTATGATTTTAAAATGCTTGTATCAAAAAAAAGTTTTTTATACACTATATTTTTATAACTTTCGAAAAAAAAATTCAAATAAGATTATGGAGTTAAGAAAATTTTCTTTGAAATACTGAATTTAGTAATGTGATAAAAATGACTTACTTTTCATGTACGTATCATTTGTTCCAAATTTTGATAGGCACTCTTCCAGCGAATTTGGCACAAATGCTTGAGTCATTTTCCTTTTTCTTTATGTAAACGTTTGTAATTTTTATATATTTCAATATATTATAGTTTATAAGTTTTTTACAAACATACCTAATGATGCATTCACATAGGAACGAGGGAATGTTATATATTTTATACTAATGAAAACAAACCCTATAAAATTTTTTATCATTTGAAAGAACCATTTACTGTAAATAATATTACGTAAATAATTACTGCTTGTAAACTAAAATAAATCCTTATTTTTAATGGTACGTTTCAAAAATGTTTTATTTTTATTCATTGCAAACATTTCTAATCCGAAAAATCTAATAATATTGTATTCCAAAATTCAATTTCCGGATAAACAACACCGTAGCACCATTGCAAAAATGTTAGAATTTCAAAATGTAATATTTATTAAAAGATATGAAATATATTTATAAAATCGCAAATATCTGCGTCAAATATTCTCATTATAAGCAAAAAACTCACAGTATTTACAATTTTCTTATAACGCGTAAAAAACTAAAAATAGGCAAAATCAAAAAGTCATATTTCTATTCAAAATCAAATAGTTTTATTTAAAATAATAAAATAGTTTTTATGCTAATCAAAATAAAGAAGTCTTATAAAAAAAAGCTAAAAAGTCCTATTACAAAGAACAAAATTAAATAATATCATTACAAAAAAAATCAATTGCAAAAATAATTTTATTAAAAATTAAAGAAAGAATTTTGCTTTATTTGTTTTAAATAGTATTCAATTTAAAAAAAATATATATTTTTCAAATTTCGGAAAAAGTTCTTAAGTTTACAAGCTTAGTAATTATCTTATTATAAATTAATCTTTAAACTTTATCGTTTTAAATCAATGCGATTTCCACTGTGATTTTTTTCCATTTGAACTTAAAGATTCGAGCACCATCAATACAGTTTGGAGGCGATTTCAATTTCCGAATTCTTCCAAGCACTGCTTACTTGACGCTCAAACCGAACGTTTGGCGGGTTTTCCGGCTAGACACTTCATTCACTTCTGAAAGTTTCGTTTGCGCTTGCTTGAAAGGCTACGTCATTATTTCGAGAAGAAAGTCATGCGCTGACGTTGAAATCTAAGAACTGATTTGATTTAGTTACTTGTAGTCATCCGAATATAATGCATGTTAAATCTGAGAAATAGTTTCGATTCTTCATCGAAAGAATTTTCATTTATTTGAATGTAAAAGAATTTTTACTTTCTTTCGTTATAAAGTATGGCGTGTTTAAAATTTCAAAAGAAATGGTTAAATTATATGCTTCATATGGCTTTATTAGGAATTCAATCCAGAAAATTTGACAGCTCACTGTATCACAAAGGAGCAGAAAAATAACAAAGAAACAATTCAAAAATTTAGGTAAAGTGAACAAAAAAGAACAATAAACATTTGAATCAATAAATATTTCAACAATATAAAATTTTTAACATTAACAAGAAAAAGGTAAAGTTAGTGACAATTCATGAGAGTTCTTGCGTCCCAATACAATTTAGTGACATTCCCACTTTTCTGGGAGTTCCTACCTAGTCCCTAGCACAACAGGAGGTGATCAGAGTTTAATACACCTGAGTCACAAATTGGGCATGCTTTGCTGGGAAGAATTTTTATGTTATATAAATGTTCTGATAAGCAATCGCGGCCTGTTTTAAGCCTAAAATGGGTTAAAATTGGTTAAATTATCAAGATTCTCAACTTGGTAATTAGTTTAAATTTTTGATTGTTTGAATACCTATATAATGTAGAAGCTACGTTCTAAAAAAGGTTTCAAAATTTCGATACAATTTTTTTTAATTTCGTTTGTATAATTTAGAACTGTCCGCTTTTGTGGTTGGTTTTTGATACGTTTCAAATAGTTCTGAAACATACAAGCCATTTATAGTATGCTCATATGTAAATATTTCTGAAACATACAAGTAATTTATAGTGCTTATGTAAATATTTCTGAAACATACAAGCAATTTATAGTATGTGCTTATGTAAGTATTTCTGAAACACAAAAGTAATTTATAGTTTGTGCTTATGTAAATATTTCTGAAACATACAAGTAATTTATAGTATGTGCTTATCTAAATATTTCTGAAACATACAAGTAATTTATAGCATGTGATTATGTAAATATTTCTGAAGCATACAAGTAATTTATAGTATGTGCTTATGTAAATATTTCAGAAACATACAAGTAATTTATAGTATGTGCTTATGTAAATATTTCAGAAACATACAAGCAATTTATAGTATGTGCTTATGTAAATATTTCTGAAACATACAAGTAATTTATAGTATGTGCTTATGTAAATATTTCTGTAACATACAAGTAATTTATAGCATGTGATTATGTAAATATTTCTGAAACATACAAGTAATTTATAGTATGTGCTTATGCAAATATTTCTGTAACATACAAGCAATTTATAGTATGTGCTTATGCAAATATTTCTGAAACATACAAGTAATTTATAGTATGTGCTTATGTAAATATTTCTGAAACGTACAAGTAATTTATAGTATGTGCTTATGTAAATATTTCAGAAACGTACAAGCAATTTATAGTATGTGATTATGTACATGAAATAGCTTTAACATAATGCCTGCTTAGTTCAGAAGCATTAAACGATATGTGCTGGGAGACATTTTAAAAATATTTTAGTTAACAGAGCGGGTGATTTTATTTTAAAAAGTAAAAGTAATAATTCGAAAAATTGCGATAGGAATCATTTTGCAGGTTCAATCATACACTGAGAAAAAAAAGTATAGTCGAAACTACCGGAATGTGGTAAAATTTGCTCTATGGGGACACCATAAAGCTTAATAATTTTCACCGAAATGCTTTATTATTAAATATTTCAGAAATTACGTTACGGTTTTTGGGCTTGTATGTTTCTGAAATATTGCCTTAGGTTTAAGTGAAAATACAGTTTTAAAATACTAGGTAAAATTTAGTAAATATGGAAAAATTTGGTCATTTTATCATGACTTCTCAGAGCATGGCATAAGAAACATTAATTCTCTTCAGTTCGGTTTCAGTTTCCTATTTTTTACAGAATGTTAGGAAATAAGAACTATTAGTTTGAAAACCAGAATGTCTGTAACACAGTTACCATATGATTAAAAAATTACCAAACGAATGGTTTAAATACGGTATATTTAGTTTTACAAACTAAGATTATGGTTTTTTTCACTAGTTACGGTTTTTTTTACTAGTTACGGTTTTTTTACTAGAGGGTCATTACTTTCAGTACGTTAATTTTACTGGCAACTTTTCTCCATGTGAGGATCAGGAGCTATTCTCGTGACCATCAGACAGTACTTTAGACTCTGTTAATCAACGTACTTTTTCCAATATTTAAATCATACAAAATTTATTACGATAATGGTTTATAAATACCGTATATTTTTGGTTTTAATTTTCAGTAATATGTTTCCTTTATCAGAATGATACGGTCATCTTGACTTTCTAAATTTGCGAATAAGTGATTAACAAATGCAGCTTAGTCGCTTATAAATAAAAAAGTTTTATTTTTTAATTGTGTGAATTTACGAATATACATTCATATACTATAAACATTATGTGTTATGCCAATTTTTTTTTGTTTTGCGTTTCTAATATTTTAAATTCTTGGCTGAACATGTGCCCATTTTTTGGCATTTCACCCAGAAAAATAAATAAATAAATAATAAAAATATAAATTACTCAAAAAATCGTTATCTTACTTCACAGTTAAAACTCGGATGGATTTATTATCTTTTCTAACTCTTGTTTTTCAATTCAACACAATATGACAAAATTGTTTTAAAATTAAAAACAGTTTATTAGCAAAAATTTAAGAATAAGTAAAATTTGTAGGTTGATTTATTTCTTATGAAATATTAGCAAAACAATTGTTTTCTGAACATAACAGGAATTTTTTATTCATTAGTTTTGAAATATTAAAAACACTTTCAATATTTATTTTTACTTTTAATTAGAGAACAAATTTCTGTTTAAATTACCGCAAATATGGCAATGATATTTGTGGTAAAAAAAGAAGAAAAAACGTAATTCTGTTTAGTAGAGCTAAACTATCTGGTATTTAAATCATTGATTTCGTGATTTTTCCGTTCATATGGTAATGATAATTCTGGTTTTCAAAATTATAGTTTTTATCACCAAATATTCAGTAAAAAATAGAAAATTAAAAAGTAAATTTTATCGAACTAAAGGTTTATGCAATGCTAAGGTATCATGATAAAAATTTCCAAATTTAATCCCATTTAAAAAAATTTTTCAAATATTATTAAAACATATTGTACGTTAATTTTAACAAAATCATTAACAAAGCCCCTTGGTAAAAATTTTTGAGATTTTTGGCGTTCCCATAGAGCCGGAAACACTGCAAATTTTACACATTTCTCTTGTAGTTTTGATTATAATATTTTCCTCAATGCTGATATCAAAAATGGTTTCGCTTATGTTTTTGATGCTTCCAAACATTTCAACAATCATAAACCTTTTAAAAAGCTTACAAAAACCTTGTCATTTATGTTCCCATGAAAATAAATTTACTTCTGCAACACAAGCAGGCTGTTTTGCGCTGTGTATAAAACAGTCTACCTATACTCTCTATTAGATCTACGAGAAGCTAAAATAAAATATATTGAATGCTTTTAAAATGTTTGTTTCAAAATCGTCTATTTAATATTTTTCAA
Organism: Parasteatoda tepidariorum; assembly: GCF_043381705.1. Lineage (NCBI taxonomy): Eukaryota > Metazoa > Arthropoda > Arachnida > Araneae > Theridiidae > Parasteatoda > Parasteatoda tepidariorum. The sequence goes on from NC_092213.1 coordinate 26,627,484, forward strand.
TTCCAGTTGTTGTCTAACAAATTGGAACGAGAAATAAGCTCCCCACGTCAAAGGATAGCAAACCAATTATAATATTTCTTTGAAATTGTTATATTTCGGTTTACTTCCAAATGATATTGAAAGATTCAACTTTCTGTTGAATTTATTATACATTGCGATTGCTTTTGAGACCGAACTTGACTTCCACAGATTTAACGACTGTATAAAGTTTTCTAAAATATAATTTATTTATTAAATGTCATATTTAGTTACAATATTTCAAGTACGGTACATAAAGTAAAACTAGTAAGATAGATTGCTAAATGCGCATTTAATTTAAGGTTAGGCTTTGAGCAATTCCGTAAGCTCAATTTTTGTATATTAAAATAAGAGGACAAGGACACATTTTTTTTTAGAAAATTCACGGGTTGCTTACCAGACAAAAAAAAACTTTAAAAAAGACTCAATGATTCATATTTGAAAAATTTCGGATTTTCGAATTTTATATGCAAATGAAAATAAATAAAAAAGTCTTACATTATTTTTTTGCTATCAGTGTTTGGAAAAACAATTCTAAAATTTATATTTAAATTTTTTTCATTACATTCCAAACAAAAGAAAATTATGAAATCTATTTTATTATGCTTGATTTGAAGTATGCAAGTCATTTTAATACTGAAATAAATATCTGTATGACGCGTTGATATTTTCTTTCAATGAAAAATGCATTTGAATTTTATATACGTAGGTTCATCAAACACTTTGAAAAAAAGTATGGTCAAAACTACCATAATATAATAAATTTCACCTTGTATCTCTGTATTTTTTACTGAAGAGCTTTGACAATAATTCTAATTAAATTAACAGTAAAATTTAGTTTTATAATATGCGATAAAATTTGGTAAATGAGGGAAAACTTGGTAATTTCATCATTATATCTTAGAACATGGCATAAAAACATTGTATTCTTTTAAATTTGCTTTTCAGTTTTGTATTTTCTTACTAAATGTGTGACAATAAGAAGTTTAGTTTTGAAAACCTGAACTTCCAGTAAGTCGTTTCATATAAGCAAAAATATTACAAAATAATTATTTTAAATACCGTATATTTACGTTTTAACAACCATAATGTTTTTTTATGCCAGAAACATTGCCATTCTGCACGGTAATGTAATCAGAATTTTTTAAAAGTATTTCTATTCTATAATCAAAATTACATTTGAATTTCATAAACCTAGATTCATCAACGTAACAATAATTCTCAAATCAAAAATTCAATCGAAATTAATAAAATTAGTATGATAATATAAAAATATAAATCATAGAAATATATCAGTTTTCATTCAGTAAAATGAATAAACAATAGAAAAATATATATTTTAACTCATTTGAAAATAACTTCTGTTTTCAAATAAAAAATACATTTAAATACATTTGAATTCAATCAAGAGTACATTTGAAGCTTAGAATCAAAAATACATCTAAATTTTAGGACTCTGGATACACCAAAATCCCCCAGGATAGGTGTTGGGGCTAACAACCCCATCCATAAAAAAACTACGGCTCAGAAATCTCAGGCAATAAAACCGGACTGATCACGATTAGAAATTCGTTACAACTATGAATTACAATCAAATTACAGACAATCTAACATAGTAAAAATGATCAAAGTTTCTCAAATAAGGTATCTAGGACATGTATTTCGATACAGCTATGAAAAGCCCGCAAAAAAAAGAAAAACTTCAAAACACCAGAGGGAAAAAGAAAAAGAGGAATACCTACATCAAGATGGATAGATAGAGTAGAAAAGATCCTCGCGGTTCGATCCTCGCCGGCCGAAGACTCCCCGTGTAGTAAATGGTGACTGATGCACGTTAAATCTGTCGAGTCTCAAAGTCCTCCATGTTCCCACAACAAATCAATACCTCTGGGGGTACTGATCCAGGAGTTTCCTTGTCTTCTGGATTGGTTCAAAATTACAAGGCTACGGAGTTGAACGTAAGTAGTCGTAAACCCATGAAATTGGGTCGGCTGTTCAACGACGGTTATAAAATAAAATAAGATAGAGTAGAAAAGTGGTTAAAGGACCTGAGCGTTAATGGATGGAGAAATATAGCATCGAATACATCTAGATGTGATAGTCCCGCAGTGGACTGATCGTTAAGACACGGTTCCCAGCAGATCACCAAAATCAAGCATTACTGGCTGCGGTCAGTGTGCGGGTGGGTTACCACTTGGATCAGTCAGCGTTGGGACGAGGGTGTGCGGTATTGGTCCTCGGTAAACTGTTCAACAGTAAAGTGCTCGACATCGCTTGCAGGTCGTCGGGCTACCGAAGCGGGGATGCCATCCCCTCTGCTGAGGATCAAACTTGTGATGGCATGTCTTCGGATCATCCTCAGGGATGTTTCCCCGACCGTCGCCAATAGCCCATTGTGCAGTTCTATTGCGACGTAAATGAACAACAATCTAAATGCAATAAACTGACTAAAACAGCATTAGCCGGTAACCGGCTGCAGTGTTTAAGAAGAAGAAACTTCATCACAGTTGCAACAATTTTTAAAATCAAAAATTCCTTTGAACATTCATAAGCGTAGATGGCTTAAATAATTTCTATCCCTAATACAAAAATGTATGTGAATTTGATAAACCTAGATTCATAAATATAAGTGCTTTTTTGAATCAGTTTTTAAATTTCTCAAACCATTGAAGCTTCAAAATCTCTTTATTTATTCTGGAAAAAATGGTTCGAAAATATCCATCAGCACCTTCTTATGTTCTTCGTCACGAAACACTTTCTAAACGGGAAAGCATAACCTAAGAAAAATCTTTTAAATTTATTTATTGACTCGATGCAAACACATTATATTTAGTAGCACGTAATCGTCGCTTTTCAGATAATTTATGTGGCAATTAAAATGTTACATTTTTGCGAATACTTGGAGACTGATATTATCGTTATTCGATGTAATTCATCGAGTAATCTTTGCTTATTATTAGAAGGTATTTGTTTGAGGACTATCAAGTATTATTTTGAAACTATTATTAAGCTGCATATACGTAACATTTATTTCTGAGTATATGTTAATTTGTTAATTATCTTTCTTTTGTTTGATGACAAACATTTTATGATCATGTAATCGTAATATTTAAATAAAAAAATAACATAATGGCTTTTTGAAAACATAGCAAACAACAAAATTTGAATTTGTAGGAAGAAACTCCTCAGTATTATTAAGATTTATTTATTTATTTATTTTTTGCAAAAGGAAACACCGAGAAGAAAAAAAAATGGTCAAAAGTGTTAGAATATAGCATACTTCTCCGTGTTTTTGCCTCTAAGAAAACACCAAAAAACTCGATAATTTTAAAAGAAGCCATTTGATAATGATTTTCGTAAAATTAACAATGAAATATGTATTTGTAATATGTGATAAAATTTGATAAGTGTAGTAAAATGCGGTATTTTTTATCAGGATGCCTTAAAACTTGGCGTAAAAACATTTATTCCTTTAATTTTACTTTTCAGTTTTGTATTTATTGCTAAACGTGTGGCAATAAGATTTATAATTTTAAGCACCAGAATTTCCAGTAAACCGTTGCCATATAAATGAGAAAATTACCAAATGAATGGCTTGAATACTGGATATTTTGATATTTATTACCAGAATTATATTTTTCTTTTTTACCAGAAAAGCTTTACCATACAGAGTGGTAATTCTACCAGAATTTTCTTCACCATGTATAGGAGTTAAAAGCAAAAATAAATATCAGTTTCTAAATAAAAATTTAAATGAATCCATATAAGTTTGTTTCTGTGAAGTAATATTCTGTTTTAATGAGTTTTTAAGTTAAATGAGTTCATGAGTTCAGTAAATTTTAATTACGTATAGATTTTATGGAATAATATTTTAAAAATTTGTGCTGAAAATAAATAAAAGTAAATATATGTTTACGTTGTTATGTGAAATAAACTTAAATATTTTCCTTGAAACATTTAATTTTTATTTATAATATTTTTCTCTTTTACCAGAAAAGCATTACCATACGGTGTGGTAGTTCTACCAAAATTTCTTTCACCATGTATAGGAAATAAAAGCAAAAATAAATATCAGTTTCCAAATAAAAATTTAAATGAATCCATATAAGTTTGTTTCTGTGGGTAACATTCTGTTTTAATGAGTTTTTAAGTTTCTGTGAAATCAATTTATGAGTTCAGTAAATTTTAAATATGTATAGATTTTACGGGATATGTAATATGAAAAATTTGTGGTGATAATAAATAAAAGTAAATGTTTATGTGCACTATTGTGAGAAAAATTGCAATGTCTATGTGTACTAAATTTCCGAAATATAAATTAAATTTTTACTGGAAACATTTAATTTTTATATTACTTTTCGCAGTTTAACTTCAAAAAAGTAATTTATGGATGTATTTTTTTAAGATCAGAAACTCCATTGATATACCAGAAACTTAATACACTTTTTACTTTTCTGTTGAATTGACAGATGATTTGATGCACAAATGATTTCTTTTTCTTATGAATTAACGCACGAATTGATATATATATTCAATTTATTTTACTTCAAAATGAGACACCATTTGATGCACAGTGGGTTTACTCTTCAGTTGAATTGATACATATTTGATTAGATTTTCAATCGAGATACATAGTTGATTTAATTTTTTGGTCGAATTGACACATGAATCAATATACAGTTCGTTATACTTTTCTGTCGAATTGATTCATATTTGATTAGATTTTCAATCGAGATACATAGTTGATTTAATTTTTTGGTTGAATTGACACATGAATCAATATACAGTTGGTTATACTTTTCTGTCGAATTGATTCATATTTGATTAGATTTTCAATCGAGATACATAGTTGATTTAATTTTTTGGTTGAATTGGCATATGAATCCATATACAGTGGGTTTACTTTTCTAACAAAAAAAAATACATGTTCAACTAATATGTTTCATTTTTTTGTAATTGTTGTGAACTGTCAGAAATTTCTAGCATAAATTAGTTAAATAATAATTTGTTTAATTGATAATTTATCATATTCAAGTAAAATAGTGAAATAATCATAAATAAGATGGTAGTCAACGATGAAAAAATCTAATTTCTCCTAATACAGTTAAACAACCAGAATTTTATCGAACCACTACTTAGTTCCTTGCAGATGGGCACATATTGTAACCGAGAGAGCAAATCTGTCAATATCATGTCCGACAGAATTGGCTTCGAGTCTCAACATTGACATCACAATATTTCTCTATTCTTTTTAACACATGAAGTGTTTCCAATGCTCTGTATCTCCTAATTAGTAACTCTGGACTATTAGAGTACCATTATCTCAGTCACATGTATATGGAAGCACCGTAAAGCCATTTTTTATGGTTCTGAAACCAAGCTAGTTGTAAATGGTTGAAAACTATATAGTTTTACAACTTACCGTTATCTACTTTCACTCAATACGGTTGAACAACCAGAATTTTATCGAACAAATTAGGACCAGATAATAAAACTACTTAGCTTTTTGCAGCCGATTACATATTATAGCCGAGAGAGCAAATTTGTCAATGTCATGTCCAACAGAACGGGGGTTCGAGTCCCAGCATTGACAGCTCAATATTTCTCTATTCTTTACCACACATGAAGAGTTTTCAGTGTCCTGAATTCCCCAATTTGTGACTCTGGACTATTAGAACACGATACTCTCATTCACCCAAGCATGGAAGCACCATAAAGCCATTTCTTTATTTACGGTTTTTAAACCATGCTACTCGTAAATGGTTAAAAAAACATATAGTGACCAAAAAAACATAAACCAAACCAAAACCAAGCATAGTTTTGTAGTCATGATATTTTTAATCATACTAGTTGTAAACAGCTTCAAAACTGTAAAGGCGAAAAAAAAATTTTCTTTACCTTAAACTTCACGCTTAATTGAATGGATAGGAGGCTGTCGGTTATTTTTCAGGCATTTTAAAGTGAAAATTCAAACAGTCTGTAACAAGAGTTAAATGTTAAAAATTAAGAGACAATATTCGAAATTTCCGAAACATAAATTTTAATTTTCAAAATATTTAACATTAAAATCATATTCATATTCTATAATTACAAAAGAAACTCTTATATTTGCTAATTGTTTTAATTTAATTAAAAACATGCACACACAAAACTTTATAACTATCTGCCCAATTTATCCCTATCTGCGTTGTTTAATTGAAACTAATAAATGCAACTTAATTAAAAACTTGTTCATCTTTTTCTTATTTCACATCTTTTTTTTCCATAGTTTTGAATTCAGGACGAAAAGAAAAAGCGTTTGAAAACACGAAAATTGTTATACATACCGATGTTCTGCAAAATTGCACTTTTTCTACAAACACTGTTTCATAAAAGAATAAAAAAAAAAGTTTTTTCCAGGAAAGGAAAAGCAAAGCAATGAAAAATGTCTCGCGTTACCTAGATACGGTTAAATGAAGAAAAAAAACTGCAAGAAAGTAAATTACAGTAATTTTTTATGAATTCAAGCTGATAAAAAATACAAGTCATTATTTTTTCGTGAAATTCCACGAAGGTTTGATGAGTAAAAGATGTATTTATAAGATTTTTTTAAACAACTCGTTTAAGGAAAGTATTGAATTATGTAGTAATACATTTAAGATGATTAAAACAATTAAGAGTTGGAGGAATGATTTCAAATAAGACTTACATTAAATTCTGTGTAGAATTCAAGACTTTTTCTTAAAGAAAATTTTTAATAATTTACATCAGACTTTTATTTAATTCAATTTTGTTAAATTCATATAAACAATTTTTTAATACTTTACACTTTACTTAAAACCTTTTTTATAATTTCGAGTGCCAATACTAAATTTATGAGATAGCATTATTATATTGCTTACGAAAAAGTATTATAATCATTAATTTTTATATTAAGAGCGTTAAATTGACGTTACCAGACTTGACACGTTTCCAGAGTTTCAACTTGGTGACGCAGTATGTGCACTGCAAAAATAACTGTAAATTCTACAGAAGAATAAAATATTTTTTTCACAAAAAAAAGTGCTATGAAAAATATAGTTTTTTTAACAGTTATCTGAACGCTATAAGAAATTCCCTTTTTTTATAGACTTTCTTTGTACATTTGACGATTTAACACTCGTTTGTGGTCAAAACGTTTATTTTCTGTTTCTCAACCTAATCATAATCAGATTAGAATCGTCAGTTCCATCTTTTGTCATGCACATTTGCTTACCATTAGATGCGCTTTAGTTACCTTTTTTCAAATTATTTTACGAGTATTTTCTATACTTGCTCTTATTTTTCAGCATCAACCCAGTTTAATTTTGAGCATCGACCCAGGTTCGAGCCCAGCGTTAAGTAGTCGAACGAATGCTGTTCTAGGCTTGCGTCTATCATAATGCTGCCATAGTTATTTATTGCATTTTTATAGTTATTTTACTGTTTTTTTTTGCTGAAATAACAGTTCTGATCTGCTTAAAAACAACCCTCTGTTTTTAAGCAACAGTATTTTTCTGCGAAATAAACAGTTTTATTCTAACACTATAGCTGACAGTTTCTTTTGGCAGCATATACTTAGATGCCATTTTATTAAAAACAAATACATAGGTATACAGAAACGTGTAATACAATAAGGTGATATATATATAATGAGAAATACAAAATAATGTATGATTGTTTTAATAAATCGCAATTTTTGTTCCTGTCTTTCTTATAAATGTTGATTGTAAAATTTTTATATTCAACTATAAAATTGTTCTTAAATTAAAATCAGCATGGTGAAACTTTAAAAAAACTAAGTATATGTGAACTGGAGTTAGGAAAAATAATACGTTGCTATTAAATTAAAAGTTTGAAATATAAAAAAAAGAAAATGTTTCAAATAGATTACTGAGTTAACAAACTTTAAAATTACCAAATTTTAATATTTTAAACTTACGATTTCTTATAATGGAAAATAGTAGTAGGATTAGAAATAAATATTTGATATTAATAAAATATTTAATGGCTGATTAGATTAAAACTGTTTTATGCTGGCTACACAAGTTGACAGTTTATTTCCCGTTAACTTAATTTTTTCTTACTATGCAGACTTATCTTATTTCCTACAAGTAAACATCCGACATGTTTCTTTTAAATAGTGTGAAAATTAGGCTCGTTATAGCTCAAAAAACCTTTAAATTCCTTTCTGAATTTTTACGAATTAGTTTGATTTCATTGCATTTAGATGAGATTAGTTGTTGAAAATAATGAATGTAATTTCTTTATGAGGATTTCTAAATCAGTTTTTTAATTGTCTGTTGAAAGTTTACTGTTGGAAAACCACTGCACTATTTTAAAAACGTTTTAAAAATGAAAAGAAACTCTGTAAATAAATTTTATTTCTGCTTGTCGTCTGGTAAATCAGCTTTAAAAATGTGTTCCGTTTTAAATTTCAAAAGAGTTATAGAAGAAGTTATAGAACTATTCAAAAGAGTTATAGAATAAAAGACTAAAGATATTAAAACTAAATTATTTTCATCACATAATTATATTAATCAATTGAAATTTATGAACAATAAACATGATTTATAGATATGAAAAAGTTAATAGTTAAAATTTAATATTTAAGAATTAAAAAGCTTACAATTAAATCATAATAATTAAAATATTTTTCCATTCAAAAAATTTCTTAGAAATAAAAATTTCCCTGCCTTAAAATAGTTTAATCTTGAATAAAATAGAAAGAATTTTAAAATATGTAAGTAAATTTCTTGTTTATTGTTTTTTTATATAAATATGTTATTACTTTTCAAGCTTATTATTTTTTTATTGAAACTTTTAATAGTTGTTGTTGTTGTTAATTTGCGTCGCACTAGATCTGCACAATGGGCTATTGGCGACGGTCTGGGAAACATCCCGGAGGATGATCCGGAGACATGCCATCACAATTTCGATCCTCTGCGGAGGGGATGGCGCCCCGCTTCGGTAGCCCGACGACCTGCGCGAAGTCGAGCACTTTACGGTAGCACAGTTTAACGAGGAACAATACCGCACACCCTCGGTCCCTACGCAGACTGATCCAAGTGGTCATCCACCTGTATACTGACCGTAGCCGGTGATGCTTGACTTCGGTGATCTGCTGGGAACCATGTCTTAACGATCAGTCCACTGCGGGACGAAACTTTTAATAGAGAAGTTCGGCTTGGGGTCGATATCCAAAATCTTCAGATAGTCTCTGAATAAGAGTAGTTCTGCAGTTTACCAAATCACGATTATTTGAAAATCCTCAAAACCAAAAACTTAAAAAAGGTTTCCAAATTATTAAACAAATTTGAAAGCTTTTTTTTCGTATATCATATGTCAATGATCGAAACTTCATTTCTTATTAATAAAGTGTAAGCTTATTTTGACAATATCCACAATTTCAATTTAATCAATGTTATCAATTTATGAGTATTATCAGAGAAAGTATTTTCCAGGATCATAAAGACTTAGACTTTGAGTCGCACATTTAGAGCAGACGCATACATAAAGTATAACAGTAACTTATAAAAATCATTTTCAACTGATTAGAAACACAATTGCATAATTATTCTAGAATTTTTCAGTTCATATGTTAACGGTTAACCATAAGTTTTGTTTTTCAAAAATATAATTCTTATAGAGACGCAGTTCGTAAAAAATGCAGAACAGAAAAGTAAATTTATAATGTGAGTTTTATTATTATTATTTTGTTATCCTTTACACTATTTTTGCTTGAATCTGTGAGTAACTTGGTTGATTGGTTCTAATGCCACTTGCTATACGGGCAAGCCTGCTTGGTGAAACCGAGCAAATTGAAGGAGGGTGTGCGATTCTTGTTTTTCAGTGGCGCCATCTATGGCCAAGAATTCGACTTTGCCACATTACACGTCACACCTGTTTATAAGGCGGACCCATTCATACATCCATTAATTCATGTTATCGATGCCAAGCTTTTAAACACACCCAGAATTCTTGTCCCGGCCAACCAAAATGCGTGAAGTGTGCCGAAGGGCACTACTCCTTCCAGAGCAAGATATCCAAAGATACTCCTGCAACTTGTTGCAACTGCAGCAAAGCTCACACATCCAACTACTCAGGGTGCGAGGTCCGCACCTGTAGAAAGAATTTCAGAAGAAAAAACTCCTCCCCAGCCTCATCTGCACACAGACTCGTCCTGCTAATTAAAGAACTGCAAGAGCTGATGAAAAATGAAGAGATTCTACGCCTTCTTCAATCCGTCTTACCCCACTCTACCCTTATTGCTTCAACATCTGAATTTTCGAAATGTGGTATAATAAAATTAAAATTAAATAGGATGAAATAAGATACATGTCAAATGTATAGCTATGTATATGATAGTATAAGAGCTATTGTGATGTGGGAGTAACGTGTTCAGCTGACCACCAAACAGAAACATCTGCTCCTGCACCCCTGAACCTAAGGTCAAGAAAACTGAGATGGGCACAGTGGGCCTTGGCTTTCTTTGACCTGTCGCCCAACTGATATTAGTTTAAAAGTAAAAAGGCATAATTTATTTTAAAATTTATGTCAACTTTTCATAAATTTTATATATTTTTGTTACAGATCATAGTAGTAAACATATGGTTCAAATAAGTAATATTATAAAAATTTTACAAGTACTGTATTTCCAAAACTATGAAACGCTTTGAAAAAATTTAAACGAAATTAAACAATAAAATAACAAATAATTAAATAAATTATAACCGGTTGATGCAAATAATTAAAAAAATGAACATAACACGTGATTATTCATATATGTTAATTTTAAATGAATTCAATGTGTCTGCTAATATACAAAACGAAACTTAAAATTGGGTTGATATTAAAAAAGAAATAATTCTAAGAAACCGAAGCAGTAAGATATTATTTGATTGAAAACCCATTCGGCTTCAAAAATATGCAAATTAGAAATAACAGTCGAGGCGTTTGAAGCTCTTAAAAATAGACGCACATTATCAAGACTTGCCAGATGGGAATGAGAAAAAATAAAGTGATTTGGAGGACAAAACGCAAAGTTATCAATGAAAAATGAAAAAATTATCAATGAGAAACAAAAATTAGAAATACTTCATTATCAGAGAGAGAGAAAAGATTAAAAACAGAACAAAAAAACACAGTGGACAAGATGAACAAACCAGGGTAAAATCAGAGAACTAATGTCAACGACTATTGCTATTGAACGACATTAGTTCCTCGCCACCTCTCCATAACCCTTGGAAATCCATTTTACGCTAATTTGCCTCTTTCGGGCACTATGGATTTTTGTTATGTTTTTCATCTTTTTTTTCTGTTTTGTCTACTGTGGCTTATCAAGTTTTTTGTTTCTCACCTTTATTGTTCTGTTTTTTGTTGGCAACTTTACGTTTTATATTCCAAATCACTTTTGTTTCTTATCATTCCCGTCTGGCAAGTCTTGAAAGTGGGCGTTAATTTTTGAGAGCTTAGAACATGCGTACAGTAATTTGTAAAATTTTTATGAGAATTTAGTTGGTGGAATATTATTATTTTTATCAAACATAAAAACTATATCTCATCATTTTATCTTGTGTTGACTTTTAAAAAATAAATATTTATTTTCGTAAATTATGAAGTTAGTAAACATATTGTTAAATATAAGTAAATTTACGTATATAGTTGGAAATGCAGCATATTTGAAAACTGTAAAATATTTCCGAAATAAAATTTCTATTCGAAAGTCTTAGAAAAGAATTTTAGCAGCGTAAATTTAGTTTTTAAACTAGAAATATTTCAAACAAAAATTTATTCTCGTATAATATTTAGGCGGTATTTTTAATAGCTAAGGGGTATGATACGTCTAAAAAGAAAACAAATTGATTCTTTAAGAACCGCATATTTAGAATTTAAAACTTTCTTCTACCAAAATAAAAAAAGAACATACTTCGAAGATTTAGATTGCTGAAAGAGCTATGCACCAGAGAAAAAAATAGTTTTCTCTTTAAGGGTTCGTTCCCAAAGTTCAGCCCTCCCACGTGTATTTTTCAATGAACTTTGTAATTGAAATGCTTGTTCAAGAAAATTGAGGTACTGTTAGTTTAGGAAACTTTTAAAAAAAAGTATTGTTCGAAATTTGAACAGATTTTGAGTGGTTGAAAGCGAAATTGAGGCAATTTAGAGCAATTTTCTAAAACATTTTTAAGGACAACTAATCATAGATATAAAAAAAAACGGTAATGCATGGCTTCATAACGCTTCTTAAAGTAAATTATTAAAATTTAAAGGAAATTCTCAAATAAAATGAATATAGATGGTTTACGTTTTCTCATTTAGTAATATCAGTGGAACTTTTGTATTTCAAAAACGAAAATTTTTTTTATTTAGTTTGATATGCTTTCTCATATTTTTGAAACCATTTCCAAATTTACAATAAATATTCAAATAGAAACTAGAATGCATATTCTCACAAAGAAGGTATAACTGAGTTTAAGATGTTGAGAAAAATGCGCTTAATATAAAATTAGACTTTTAATTAAAATTGGAAAAACTTTTTTTTATATGTCCGGACATGTAATAATGAATGCAGTTCAAACAAATTGCGGTGTGCTACATTTTATGTCATTGTTGCATGCTATTTGCTAGAATTTCATACGAGTTTAAAATGTTCAGTCATATACAAATCAACATGTTAGACATGTAATTAAACGCAAAATTATTATTAAAAGAATTTACTTTTAACTGTCAGAACATATAATAAAAAATTTTTTAAAAAAAAGTTGTGTCATGCTGCATTATAATAAAAATCATATTTCTTAGTTATTAGTTTATAATATAGTATTTTTTCTAAATTTTTTTAAGTTATTACGAGTAAGATTTTAGGAAAGAATAAAAGATCAAGGAAACTTGTGTCACTAAGCTCGATCGGGATGATAAAATTTTAAAAATAATATCCAGTTCAAACTTTTTTAGGAAAAAGGCTAATAAAATAATAATAAATTATGGACTAATAAATCGTAGACAGATATGTAATGTCACAATAGACATTTAAAAAATTCAATAAACATTTAACAATTCAATATTCAATGCTTGCAATTCGAAACTTAGAATTTTATTTTTTTCAAAAGAATAAAAAAAAGAAGCTACAAGTATGCCATTTCAATTTATATTGACAATATCTCGTGACTGAGCCGCAATGGCTCAGGGGATAGAGCGTTTGCCTTCCAATGCGGCAAACCGGTTTCGAATCCCAGTCGATACGAATTCTGCATTCGGCTTGCACCGACCACAGTGCTGACGTAAAATATCCTCAGTGGTAGACGGATCATGGATTAGAGTCCCATTACTGTTGCTAACCGAGGTAGGTTTTCGTGGTTTTTCTCTTTGGTAACGCAAATGCGGGTTAGTTCCATAAAAAAACTCCTCCCCGAAGGCAAATTTCTCCCAATGCTCGATCCACGAGTTCCCTTGTCTTCTGGATTGGGTTCAAAATTACAAGTTTACGCAGTTGAACATTAGTAGTCATAAGCCTATAAAATTGGGTCGGCTATTCAACGACGGTTATAACATCTCGTGACTGAAGGTGTGGTAGCTCAGGGGATAGATCACTCACCTCCCAATGAGGTGCACCGGGTTCGAATCTTGGCAATGCCTTGTTGGTTTGAATTCGCACCCGGCTCTCACCGACAACGATGGTGACGTATAATATTTTCAGTGGTAGACGGATCATGGGTTAGAGCTCCTTCGCTGTTAGGCTAACTGTGGTAGGTATTCGTGGTTTTCCTCTACATGTAACGCAACCTCTACATGTAACGCAAATGCTGGTTAATATCATCAAAAAGTCCTCCATGAAGGTAAATTTCTCCCAATACTTTATCTAGGAGTTCCCTTGTCTTTTGAACTGGGTTCAAAATTACAAGGATACGAAGTCGAACATTGGTAGACATAAACTGAAAATTCGGTCGGCTGTTCAGCGATAGTTATAAAATATCTTTTGATTGACATATTGTTATAAGCAACATTTGAAAAATTCTAATTAAAAATATTAGAATTGAGTTCTTCATTGAAATTGAGTTTTCGCAAAAGTTTTTTTCATACTAGTTTTTTTTAAAAATTTATTATTGCTGGAAAATTTCAAAAACATTTACTATCATAACCTGAAGTGTTCTAAGTATATGCTTTATCTTAATTAAATATAATGGACATTTGTAAAACTCTTTGAGAAATTTTCACCCCGGGAAAATTTGTTTCTTAATAAATATTTTATATATGGGTCCAACTCTTTAAAATACCATCTCTTACGATAAGTAAAAAAACCAAATACACTAATAAAACACATTCCATTGTTCATTTGATAAAGCACAACTCAACCCCTACTAAACTACAATGGCCATTACCTGATTAAAATCCTAGCTTCAATGTTTATTTATAACTATCCTAGTTGTAAATGGTTAAAAGACCGTATGTGGAAGAAGTGCAGCTTCTGTGATCAATGAAACCAGGAGCACCAAAAGGCAGAAGGCTGACTCAGTTCCTTCACCTGCATACTTTAGCTGGGCATAGTGGAATGGCCTTCACGCCTAGGGTGGCCCTACCAGGAGATTAAACTCCCGACGTACTTCGCCCATTCCGCCCAGCGACACCACCCCGCCACGATGAGGCAGTATGCAGGACTTGAGGTGGCTATATATCTAAATATCTCTAAAGTGGACCTCTTTTCAGATCCACTTTTTGTTACAGACTTGCTCAGAGTCTCTGGAGTCATGGACTTGGTTTAGCTCCGCTAACCGTGTGGGCCAGCAACAACACAGAAGACCGTATCGATGCATATATCAGTATTAATGTTTTTTTTTAATTATACTTGCTACAAACGGTTTCAAAGCTAAATTAAAACCTGTTTTTACAGTAAACTTAGGGGTTAATTGGCTGGACAGTCCGCTTCCAATTATTTTGCAGTAATTTTAGAATGTATACTTCGAAAAAGACAAACCAACAATGTATTGTACTTCGAAAAAGACATACAAATGGGCAATTATTTGATGTTAACATTACAGTTTAAAATATATTTATACCTTGAAGTGAACAATAATAACCGGTAATATATTTTACGTAAAAATTTCCGTTCAAATTAAACAATTTTTACAATTGAAAGTAGACGAAAAATATTAACCAAATATTGAAGGCAATCATTGAAGCTTCTAATAAATCTATAGTTCTAAATTGTATTTCGAATTAAACAAAAACACTTAGCGAAACATTTGATGTAAAATTACAGTTTAATGTAAATCTATATACTGAGAAAAAAATATGGTCAAAACTACCAAAATATGGTAAAATGTATCATGTTACAGGTGTTAATTACCTTGTTAAAAGCATGGTAATTTTCGTAGAAGTGTTTCAATGATCTTAGGAAAATTAAGACTAAAATATGGCTTTATAATCTGTGTTAAAATTTGGTAAATGTAGTAAAATTTGTTAATTTTATCGTGATGCTTCAGAGCACAGCTTAAAAAAGCCATTTATTCTGTTAAATATACTTTTCAGCTTTGTAACTGCTACACAGAAGTGCAGTAATAAGAACTATAATTTCGAAAGCAAAATTTCCGGTAAACCGTTACAATATGAACGGAGAAATTACCGAAAAAAAATTTTAGGTTCTGTATTTTTTTTAGACAGAATTATGTATTTTTTTTTTAGCAGAATTGCCTTTACCATAGAGTACAGTAATTATAACCAAATGTTTTTTCTCTATGTACCTACATCAATACTTTGAAATCTAAAAAAAAAACTGTTTACTTATTATTTAGTTAAATTTAAAGTTTGAAATAAGATTTAAAATTTTGTAACAATGCTCCAAAATTGAACTAAAAAAATTCGCTTTTTAATGTAATTGCTCTTCTATATTTGTCTCTTTAATAAATATTTCTAAGATTAAATACAACCTGATGAATGTGTATAAAACTATATTAAAATATATCCCAATATAATCAATAATTGTACTTTAAAGGCATAGAAAATATTTTTATTCCTATTTTCATATGAAATATTTTATTTAATAGGAGATGATTATTTGGGATGCATTTAAAAATAAAGATAAACTAACCGAATCTTTCAAAACACCCAAATTGTTCAGCATTGAAACGAAACAGTCTTAAAAACCTGCATTGAAGTTTAATTGAAAAATATCAAAAATGTTATTTTATACATTTATATAACGAATTTGAATTAAAAACTAAGTATAACATATTAATGCAATTGGATTTCACTAAAATAAATTGCATTTAAGATAAATCCACATATTTACAAATATTTGTTTTTACTGTTCGATGTACATAAAATCAAGTTTTCTTTTATTGGTAGGCTTAAAAACAAGAAAAAAATCTCAGAGGAGGAGAAATCAATTAAATCCCTAAGCAACTACATAAATTTTGAGTTTGAAATAAAAGCAGAAATTTAATTTCTTCACGAAATTCGGCTATGTAATTTCATTACTTTTCTTACTGCCATGTTCAAATAGTGGGTTCTTAGAAAAGGAAAACTGAAAACATTAAAATACTTTTAAGTTTCACGATCTTACTCTATTTGTTTGTTTTTTATTTATTTATTTTTGAAGTTCTATCATAACTCAGAAATTTTACTAATTACCCAAATAATTAGCATGGATGTAATTAAATAAACTATCAAAACATCACACTCAGTCCGAAACCTTGTAAAATTCAGTTTTCTAAATCTTCACAAGTGGTTTACTGAACTTCTTTAATGCTGTAAAGAACATTTGAATGGGTTTTAATTCGATTCATTAAAATCCAAACATAGAACGAAATAAAGAAACGTCTACATTACTAAACTATCTTTTTTGAAGAAAACAAAACTATTGTTTAAGAAAGGAATACTGAGTAAGACTTCTGGGTAAAAATATACTTGAGGGTGCCCCTTGGAAAAATAGGCGACTTATGTTTGGCGCCATTCCTGTTTGCGCGGAACACCGTGGTAACAGGAATGGCGGCCAAAACATAATGATATTTCAATAAAACATCGGAAAATTTCAGCAAAACATAGGCCAAAACTTTATAAAATTGCAATAAACCCAATATAAGCAAAATTAATAAACCCATTAAAATGCATTTTGAATCGAAACAAAAATTAATGGAGTAAGCACAGAAAGAAAAGGAAAAAAAACAACTAACTTCATCATTAAACTTTAATATCCCCATATTTAGAAGTACAGAATTCTCTAATAGCAGTTAGTTACTGTCAAAATTTATCATGAATAGAATCTGTGTACCTCCATCGTCACATAAATTCGACGAAATACGAATCGAAAATGGCGTCTGTGTTACCGGACTGTAGATGAAATTTTTTCTTAAGTCCCTTTTTATGACTTCCCATATACCTTCGATCTTATGGGAACAAAAGCAAAAGTAACCTTACCAGCTAGTATCCAACGTAGAACTAACTAACTTCTGAATTTACATATACCGTTGAACATTTAAAAATAAAGCTAAAATCTAAACCAATCAGAATCACGATTGGGTTTCAACATCACCCAACTTGGCGATCAACCGCAATCACAACTTGGCGAGAATCAAGGGGCACCCTCAAATATAGTCTACCCGACTTCTGAAGACATTATATGCATTAAAATGCGAAAAATATGCGTTTCAGTAAGAGCGAACTCTCCCTCATCAGGTGATTAACAATTTCACTGCCAGCCGGGTACAGGAGGAAGAAGAATTATTAGAAGAATTCATTTTAGAAACAAATTTATTTTTTAAAATTAACAAAAGTTTTTTTCAATAAACATTGTGTTATTGTTGGGAGAAAATATGGAGAAATAGCATGGAAAAATAGTTTAATAACAATAAGCATTTCGCTATCCCTGGATCTGTATTGTAAACACAAACTGTTAGGAAGAGTGTCGACTCGCTCTGACATTAGAATGGCACCGAAAGTGTTAAACATGACAATGAGATAAAAAAAAAATTGACTCTGAAAGAATAGATAGAGGGGGGATTCAACTATCACAGGAAAAAAGAGAGAGAATGCGTACATTGGGAAAACTAAATGTTGCATACAGCCATAAAAGAATATGGAAGATCAACTTGTTTCTCTGCTCATTTGGCCAACTCTCTTTTTTTTTTCTTTGTTGTAACTTGTTTTAATTTTTTTCCGGATCTTTGTGTTTCCCTTTTTCATTTTGTGTTTTTACCTTAAAAAAAAGGAAGAGAGTACAAAATAAGAAAATGGAGCACCTTAAATAACTTTTGATCTAATGATTGGATCTTAACGTAGCAGGACTCAGTCTTAACTTTGATCAAAATCGGTCAAATAGTTTCTGAATTTTTTTTTCTCAACTTTCTTTAAAGCTTTATTTCTCGAGTACTACTTGATCGATTTTATTCAAATTGTGAATTTTACTAAATAAATTACATTCTTTAAAATGATTTAAATATTTATATACTTTACAATTTTTCAACTATTATCATAAAGAGTTATTAAAGAAATAATAAATAATGATTGAACTGCATGATATTTTGCATGATATTATCTTTATTCTTGCGTGTAAACATTTTTCGATTCACTGAAAAAGCTCTCGAGATACGGCGAAATGCGCATTAAGTAAAACTAACGCAAATAGATCCAAAATTCCGGCGATTGACCAAACCATTAGAACCAAATTGGTAAAAAAATTAAAATCCGTATTTGAACAAATTTAACCATCTCTTCAATGTGCGTGAATATATTTAAAATTAATGTGCGTGAATATAAAGCCATGTTTTAATAGAACATCATTCGCAACTAACCATAGCTAATCCAATTTATATATTGCGAAAAAAATCAAGGTCTAAACAACAGGAGCGTGGTAAAATTTACAATATTTCTGGCACTATGGAAAAACTAAAAAGCTCAGTAATTTTTACTGAAGTGTTTTGGAAATGATTTTGGTATAATTAATAATGAAATATAATTTTATAATATGAGATTAAAGTTGGCAATTGTGGAAAATTTTTTAAAATTTTATTATGATACATTAGAGCATGGCATAAAAGCTCTTTATTTGGAAATTTACGTTTTAGTTTTCCATTTTTACTGTATATATATATATATA
>NC_092213.1:26646625-26654961 GCF_043381705.1 Parasteatoda tepidariorum
TATATATATATACATAAAATTTTATTAAAATTATTAAAGTAACGTGACAAAGAAAGAAGTTTTTTTTATATTAAATTATTTGAAATAATAGATTAAAATACGACAATTATACAGAGTTTTAAAATAATTGCTTTTATTCTTCTTCGTTCCATCTGAAAATAACAAATAAAATTTAATGAGGAAATATTAAAATGATTAATAAAATAAAAAATATTCAATCGCTAAAAATATATTCGCTACAAATATACCCCAGAGATTATTTGAATAACTTTACGCAAGACTAGTTCTAGACAGTTCGTTTGCATAACTAGAGTAAATAGTTTTTTCAAATAAATTCTTTCTCTTACGTTACAAAATATCTTCGAATAATTCAAAGGAAGTGTTAATTTCTTTGCACATTTTTCGCAATAAATCTATAATATCCTTTAACGGCATTCAACTAGTGTGGAAATATTTTTTTCCTAAACACAATAGAAAATTTGAAAAAAAGAAATTAAATCTATAATTTAATATTTTTGTTAAAATATATTTCATTATCTTTTAAAATTATTTCGGTAGTTAAAATTTTAATTGTTGTAAAATTGATGAAAAATTCATTATGCTTTTATTTCTAATTTAACGAATAATTTTTGAATAGTAAAATAAGAAAATTGAGAAAGAAATTAATCATAGAATTTTCAATAAATAAATTTCTATTTGTTAACGCAGTGTTTTCCGAACTTATGACTTTTGCGTACCCTTTCTAAACTGTTCGTAACGCTGTGTACTACTAACAAAAAAAATTAATGTATTTTTTACTATAAAAAATAGCACAAAATTTAAAAATCACAACTGGCTGCTGACACCACTAATTATTAATTGTTAACTCTGCAAAAAAAAAGCCAATGGAAAAATAAGTAATAGTAAATTTTCATGGCTAGCTTTGTTTTTAAATAAAATATTTGAAATTTTTGTTTGTTGCAAGATATTTTGCATAAGAACGCGTACCCCTGCTAACTGTTCCCGTACCTATGGGAGTACGTGTACCACACTTTGGGAAGGACTGTAATAACGAAATAAATACCTTTTTTCACTCGTAAAAACAGAAAAATACTTAAAATCACAATTCTAGTTAAGATAAACAACACAATGGCTATGACATAATTAAAAATTAATAATAATAAAAATAAAAACCCTTGAGACAAAAATCACTTATTTTTAATAGAAAAATAATAAAATAATATTTATGATGAAAATGAAATCCGAAATAGAGTACATACATTGTGACTGCTGCGTTATGTATATTGCTCCATGTACATAACGCACAATACAAATTTACTTTCACAATTCTTACATTTCAAATCAGTAATAATGCCACTAAAGTTAGAATTAGAGGCTTTCAAAAAAATTTAAACATAATGTTGGAAGTGGATTAATTAATCGCGCTGGTTGAGCGTCGTGACAATTAAGACTAAGACTATAGAATAAATAAAAACTATGCACAGTTAGAATTTTCATTCTAAAATTATAGTAAAATAACCGGAGCAGTCTATCTATCTTATTAACCGTAAAGTTTACGGTAACGAACATTTTTCAACTTTGCAGTTTTGAAACCGAATACAACTAGTATGGTTATAAAACCATGAAGACTGTAGAATAAATGTAAACTATGCACTGTTAGAATTTTCATTTTAAAATTACGGTAAAATAACCGGCAGCAGTGTGTCTATCCTATTAACCGTACAGTTTACGGTAAAGAACATTTTCAACTTCACAGTTTTGAAACCAAATACAACTAGTATGGTTATAAAACCATGAAGACTGTAGAATAAATGAAAACTATGCACTGTTAGAATTTTCATTTTAAAATTGCGGTAAAATAACCGGCAGCAGTGTGTCTATCCTATTAACCGTAAAGTTAACGGTAAAGAACATTTTTCACTTTTACAGTTTTGAAACCGAATACAACTAGTAGGGTTATAAAACCTTGAATACAAAACTATGCGGTTCTGTAACTATGTAAAATTAGCATAACTAGCATGCTTTCAAAACCGTAAAAAATAAATTTACCGGGACGTAGTAGCTACTCTTTTCGTTAGGTAATGACCATTGGAGAGTGTAGGACACAAATTGAAAAGTGCAGGACACTAGAAACTCTTTACGTGTTGAGGGGAATATAAGAAACATCATAGAGTCAACACCGAGTAATCAGTGTTGTCGGTTACGAGGCCGACAAATTAGTTCCTTCGGTTATATATGTGCACAGTTGTAAGGAATTAGGTGGCTCATTTGGTAGGCTTAGCTGGTGCAATAAAATTCTGATCGGTTATTTAAGCGTATTAGGTGAAAACAGTTAATAAGCGGTATTTATCACAGTTAACAGTTTGATTACTATCTTATTTATGGTTATTTAACTGCTTTGTTTAAATATGGTAAAATAATGATTAAATAAATTCTTATTTAACCATTTTTTTTCCAGAAATTTCTAACAGTGTATACATTTTACTTACAAAGATACTAATGGGATGATATTTAAGAGACACGGGCATTAAATTGTCATCTTATGCTTATGTTAACCCTAAAAATAAACAGGTCAGAGCCACATCATCCATCTAACTGGGGAAAATATATTAACTAATAATTTGCATTAACTTATTAGTAAGGTAAAGGTCAACCCTTTGAGCTATTACTATCGGAATGCCACAAATCCGTTCATTAGAGAAAAATTAGTTTCAGAATTACACTTTTTTTTCTTATTCTTTGAATTTTTTTTTCATTGTGCAATGGAATTAATCAAGGTCATGTCTAAAAAGTTTCTTTTTAAAATGTTATACGAGGAATTCAAGCATTGGTATTCTGAAGAAAAAAAACATTAATTAAAATAAAAGATTTTTGACGTTAACAAACTCTGTAAAAATTAATTTACAACTACTTCTGATCTTTTACTTTCCTTATTTTAGTGTTTTACAACTGAATGATATATGAAAAAGCATTATCTTCGTTTGATCTATACATGTTTAGTTTTAATAATTTTAATTGTTATGCGAAGTATTTAAGCATTGATATTTAGAAAAAAACACATTAATTAAAATAAAAGATTTTTGATCTTAACAAACTCTGTAAAAATTAATTTACCACTACATCTGATCTTTCACTTTCCTTATTTTTGTGTTTTATAACTGAATCATATACGAAAAAGCATTATCTTCATTTGATCTATACATGTTTTAATAATTTTAATTATTATTTTATTTAAAAAAATATTTCTGATAGATTTGAAATTATGTTTATGTAGTAGACGTTAAACTTTGATTGTATGAAGCATTTTACAAATAAGTCAGAATTCATAAAAAGTCTTTTGAAGGACTTTTACAGTTTCAAACTAAGAAAAAATAGTTAACAACATTTTAAAAATAAAACTTATTCAAGAAAGAATTTTTTTAAATTATATATGACAGTTTTAAGAATAAAAATAATTAGCATAGTAATTGAGTTACATAAGAATGCATTGATGAAAACATTTTATCGCTATAGTGGGAAATATTATAACAAAGCAATTGTTATTAACAGTATACTAAGTTGAGTTATGATTTTGAAAATATTTATTTCAGAATTCTTTTGTAGTTTTTCTCGGTGAAGGTATTATGCAAAGAAACTAAAATAAAAAAACGTAGAAAGATTCTTGTCAAATGTTTTACTCCCTTGTGCCGTTTTGCATTTTGCCTTCGGCTACACGCATTTTATTTTAAGATGAAATGTCTAAGCTACTTGAAAATGACGTAGTTCTTATTTTTCACAAAAATATTCTCATCTCAGTTTCAATTCTCAAAGGCTATGATTCAAATCCAGTCATGTTACAAACTTCTCATCTTTAAAAGTTCTTTTTAATATTACATAACTAAGTAAATACACACTAGGTAAATATATATTGCGTAAAAATAGTAAATAATCAAGAAATCGGTATTAATCAATACAACGAACTCTTATACAAAATCGAAGAGCTCAGATCAGAACAATTTAAAAATTCACGACATTTCCAATTTTTATGACCATCATTTGTTTCCCTTACTAGTAACTTTACACAGTAAAAAATTACTCATCAAATTACGGTATCCATTTTATTGTAAAATGTTATACCGTAATTTTTATAGTTTTATTTACGGTAAAAAGGATTACAGTTAGGATTTTACGGTAAAAAGGGCCGGTACTCAGAGTGTCAGTACTTTTTTACCGCAATTTGATTCTGAATTTTTTATTGTATATTGTTATTAGATTATTGTTTGAAGTTTTTAGAAATTCACTCATTAAAAATAAAAGTTGAAGAAAAGCATCCTAAGAGAAATCTCAGAATAAAAAATTAATAATATTCCACTTAAATAGTGTCGATGTAAGCTCTCGTTGTTTGTAAATGAAGAAGTTTTCAAGGAACTTAGTCTTTTCGGGGTTTTTTCTAAACAAACGAGAAAAAAAAACTAATAAAGCAAATAACAGTGGTCGATTATAATTATTCCGAATATTTTCTGATAAATAAACTATAAATAACATACTCAATTACCTAGAAACAAATAAATATAAGATTGCTCTCTTGATACGAAAATAAGTATGAAGATGCCCCTGCCTCATTTAAGAGACTCTTCAATCAGATCAAGATTTCAGACAACACAATTACATAATCTCAGACCCTCTCTCATTAGCTTAGAGGGATCACGTGGCTTCGAAAGCATTGTTACGAAACTTCACCCTGTGACCACGTGGCACAGATGATTTTAATCTAAGTTTACCGGTAATCAATATCATTCGTAAGCGAAAATGATTTCTCACGGCTAATTCAATAACAGCCGAAATTAACAACAATCAAGCAATTTTCTCTTCTCATTTTGTACTTCAGTGCATAGCTTAATTCTTTTAACTTCAATTTGTGTAGATATTTTACATAGTTTTGGTTTATCGAAACATAAATGATGTTGTTGCAAATAAACAAACAACATATATACAAACAGAATTATAACAATATGGCGTTATACTATAAACAAAATGACGTTGTCGCAAATAATTTCTGTAATACTAATTTGGAGACGTAGTACTCATATGCCATCCTTGAGCTCACTTGAGATTACAAATAATTACATTGCATTGAAAATGATTTCAATTACTGCTGATATTTTCCATTATTTAGGTTTATAGAAACACGTTTCAGAAATTTAACTGTGAGTAAAATAAACACGCCGTTACAAATAATTTTCGAAATACTAACTCGGGGACGTACTCCTCATATGCCAACCTAGAGCTAACTTGAAACTACAAATAAACAATAAACTATTGAAGAAAGTTAAACACACGTACTGATTTTCAATTAGATGGAAAATAAATTATCATCACTGGTGTCGTAGTTTAGATAATTGAAAGAAAGCTAAAAACAGAATCGTCTTAAATTTAATTTGGGGCAATGCATAATCGGAAAAAATAATTTTATCAAACGTACTTCTCGAATGAATGAGTTTTTTTAGCAACTTTTAAAATGACAAACTAATATTGCTCCTTATGCTGGCTGTTCAAATTCCAGAACTTAAACACAAAGTTTTAAAGATGTAACACACAGACAAACGAATTCTTCCTGCATTATTATAGACTGAGTAAAAACTTTAAAACAGTAATATAAAACGATGCAAAATGAATAATGCTCTTATGTATTAGAGATTAAACTGTTAATAATTCTTAAATTTGAAGTTTTTTAATAAATTTACCCAAAAAATGTAGCAAAATTTTTAAACTTCATTGAGAAAGAAAAGTATGGTAAAAAATATCTGAATATGGTATAATTTGCCGTATTTCCAGACTTATGGGAACAGCAAAAAGATTGGTAATTTATGCCAAAGTGCTTTGGAAATAATGCTTGTAAAATTAACAATAAAATATCGTTTTATAAGATGTAATAAAATTTGATAAATAGGGTAAAATTTGATAATTTTATCATGTTACCTTAGAGAAGGGCAAAAAAGTCATTTATTCCATAAAATTTACTTTCCTGTTTTACATTTTTTACTAAACTTGTGATAATAAGTAATATAATTTTGAAAATTAGAATATACAGGTAAATCTTACCTTATGAACTGAAATATTACTAAAAGTTGTAAATACTAAATATTTTGGTTCGATCAATAAAAATTATGGTGTTTTTTCTCATGGAAATGTTATTACCATACAGTAAGATACTTGCAGAAGAATTTTTATCCCCATGTATGCTCTTTTAAAAGCAAATATGCTAATCCTTTAATTGCTATAAAAAATGTTAAACTTCCGAGAAATAACTCGTAATAATGATGGAGTAAAATACCAATTAAATATACTTCATTAATTGGGATCAGAATTTCGTAAACATTTGATTCATCTTGTTCAACAAATAGTTTCAAGGATAACAAATATTTTCTTAAAAATAACAAGTGCATAACTATGCTGAAGGAATCTGTATTTTATAATTGAAGCCGAGTATGTTTGTTTAAATATTGAAAAATGCTTACATTTTAATTAAATAAGCTTCATTAGGCTAACTATGCAGTTTTAAGATAAGAATTTAAATAATTTTAACTTTTGAATTTTAAACATTTATGTTTAATGGCGACATTACTTTAGAATTAAAAAACCTTCATTTACCGTTTTTATGTTTGTTGCGTTATTATTTTCATTCAAGAACGCGTCTCTAAAAGTACACGATAAGGATTATCTTAATGAGAAGGATGCAACGTACATTTCCGTGACAAGCAATATCTTGAGTTGAAATGACTTTGTGCCGTTCTTGTTTCAAGAATTAAATGACACATAGAAATATCTAGAATAAAAATTAAAGTTCAAGAATTTTTCGCTTATTTTGCAAGAAGTATTACGTTGTGCTTTCTCTTAATGATTCATGTTGATCTATAAAAATTATCATTTGGTCGAAATTTTTTCAGTCTTTGCAGAAATTCTCATCTTAAGCACGTATTCAAATTTTTAAAATAATTAAAGAAACACATTCATAAAAAGAATTTAACGATCCTTTTGTCAATTTCATATATCTGGGTAAACAGGAAATATTAACTTTGAGTGGTGAGGTTTAGTTTCATTTTGATTATGTATCACTAGAAAAATTCAATTTTAGGTGATCACCTTGAGTTAAAGTTTGATTAAGTGTCACAAGAAAAATTAACTTTATGTAGTGAATTTGTGTTATATTTTGATTTTGTGTTATTAGAAATATCCAATTTCAAGGAGTGGTTTTGTACTATATTTTGATTATGCGTCACTGGAATATTAAATTTTAGGTGATTACTTTGTGTTATATTTTGATTATGCATCGCTAGGAAAACTAAGTTTTAGGTGTTAGCCTTGCGCAATTGTTTAATTATGTGTGAATCACTAATAAAAGCAACAATAATAACTATGAAAGTAAAACCAATGGAGTTAAAGAAGCTGTTACTAGCAGATGGCGTTAAACTCTTGCTAAACTTTTATAATCCAAACGTCCCTCTTCCACAATGTAAGCAATTTCTGTGCATCTGAATACCAAAACTGGTGGCTACTACTATACACCAAAATAGTGCTTTTAGCTAAGACCAGTTTGTCAATTAAAACTTACAAGAAACATATATCTTATTTCACCAATGCACATCCAGTAAACATAAAAAACAGCCATCTTGGCTACCATATTGAAAGTTTCTTGAAATTGCGAAATTTTAATAATTGTCCTTTAACTTCTTATATTGGCCCAAACAATTTGTTACATGTTTTAAATATGCCCGATCATCATTTCCCATAAGTTACTTAAATAGTTTAAATAAACACTAATTATTCGCCAAATTTACGGAGTTCCAAAAAACACTACCTTCTTCACCAATGAGCTGCAGACTGGTGCAAGCTTAATCAATCATTAATGTTAAAGTTTAACTACACCCTTTGAAGTGTGTAAGAACGTTCTAATGGTATTAACTTTAAATAAACAAATTTTAAGAGTTTTTCGACCACAAATTCAGATAGGTATTATACCACAATTGTTACAGAGTACCACATTGTTACCACATTGTCCATTCTGTGGAATTTTTTTTTACTTTTCAGACTTTTTACAATTATCGGGAATCTCTGTTTCTAAAAACTGTGCACTGTTAAATTATTTGAGTATAAAAACGTCTTTCGAAAAATCTAAAATTCAAAGATTTCAGCTATAATTTAGTATATTCAAGTACACTGCAAAAAAAAATCTGTTTGATATTGCCGAAGAGTTTAATTTCTTTTCTACTCAATTGCCTTTAGAGCATTAAAACTCAGGTTTGTCACCTTTCTCTGCACTTATTGTCTATTTAAAACCTATATATATATATGTCTTA
>NC_092213.1:26656079-26671596 GCF_043381705.1 Parasteatoda tepidariorum
ATGATAATTGTAGATGTATATATATATATATATATATATATATATTATATAATATTTTATAAAAACGCTTATCAAAACTTTTGACTAGCATTATCAAAAGCATTTCAAGAAACATTCTATTATTTCAATTTATATTTTTCAAAGTTTATTATTGGGAAAAATAAAATGTGTTAGAAATAATACCATATGAATTGAAGTTTTATCCGTAGAAAAGTTTTGTCAGATATCCTTCCACCCAATACCATATCTCGCTTATTTTAAGCGACATATGTTCCATTTCAAGTCAACTATCAAAGTGCAAGTGTAGACTGATCATAAGTATTTTCTCACAAAACTCCAACTTTTCAGAGAATCTTAGAAGCTTTTTGATAACAGGTTTTTTCCGGGAGAAAATACTTCAAAGATATATTCACTATTTTTAAGGTAAATTCACGACTAGAAAATGTCAATTTTTTAAATAAGCGAAAATCAAATACAGTATTTTTAAAAATTAAAAAAATTTTTTTTGAGTGCTCAATTTACAGTTACCAGTTTATAGTGATAACAAAAAAATCATGTTTTGCGAAACTTTTAAAGCTCTAATGAACAAGTTTTTTTAAAGCATTTTTGTTTGGCAATAACAAAAACCATTCTTTTTTACGAAAGTTTTGCGTAGTTTTTATATTTTTGAAGATAATGACAAGAACAGTGCCCGCATCATAAATTAATTATTCTTTTCGACTTTTTAAAACTCTTACAAAAAGTAATTTAAAAAAAACTTACAGTAGAATTTTGCAAACACTAATGTTTTTTTCACGAACTAAAATCGAGTTTTTTTTAACAAAAAAAACTATTATTTTTTACGCAAGTTTTGAATGATTTCTCCAGTTTTGAAAAGCAATCAAGTATAATACTTACATATTATAATCATTTTTCTTAATTTTATTCTTCTTCTTTTTTAATTGGAATTCTTTCCTTACACTAACTTTTATTCCACTAAATATTATCATTGAGAAACTGAAATATGACTTTTTTGCGCACGCTTTATTTTTTTTGTCTTGAAAAACAACAATCATAATGTCTACATATTATAATTATTTTTCTTAATTGTTTTCTTCTTTTTCAACTAGAACTCTATCTTTACATGAACTTTTACTCCACTAAATAAAATCAATATTTTTTTAACAAAAAGATATTTCTTTTTTATGCAAACTTTGAATATTTTTTCTGGTTTTCAAAAACAGCAATCAAGTATAGTGCTCACATATTATAATCCTTTTTCTTGTCATCTTCTTTTTTTGTAAATGAATTCTTTCCTTACACTAACTTTTTGTATTAATTAAAATTCTTTTAATTTAAAATTCTTTTAATTTGAGATTGTTTCTTTTAATTTGCATAAAAAAATTAAAAATCGAACTTGAATAACATTTTTAGGGCAATAACGGAAGTCCTTTTTAAGACAGTTTACTTAGTTTTTATAATTTTGTCGTTCAACAAATAAACACTATGCCAGCCTCTTACACAAACTTTTTCAGAATAACTATTGTCTTCTCCTTTTTCTAAACTCTAACAAAATATAATCAAATAGTAATTGATTAGTGCACTAACAGTAAAATTGTTCACATACTACGTTATAACTGAAATTGCTTTTTACTTCGAAGCAAGAAAATCTATTTATTTTTACTCAAGTTTTAAATAGTTTTTTCAATTTTAAGAAGCCGCAATCAAGCATAATGCCCGCCCAATATACTCATTTTTCTCAATTATCTTTTTCTTTTTTAACTGGATTTTTTTCCTTACACTTACTTTCTTACATTAACTAAAATTGTATTGATTCTTTTAATTTGAATGAAAGAAAAAAAATTGAATTTGAATAACATTTTAGGGCAATAACAAAAGTCTTTTTTACGAAAGTTTTGCGCAGTTTTTATAATTTAGTCATTCAACAAATAAACACTATGCCCACATTTTACACTAACTTTTCTCACAATAACTATTGCCTTCTACTTTTTTAAACTCTGACAAAATATAATCAAATAGTAATAGTACACTAACAGTGAAATTTTTCATATATTACCTTTTTTTATTAACAAAAAATTTTTTTTCTTCGAAACAAGAAAATCTATTTATTTTTACTCAAGTTTTAAATAGTTTTTACAATTTTAAGAAACCGCAATCAAGCATATTGCCGGCACACTATACTAATTTTTCTTAATTATCTTTTTCTTTGTTATCTTTTTATTTTCTTTATTATCTTTTTTTTATTTTCCTTATTATCTTTTTCTTTATTATCTTTTCCTTACACTAACTTTCTTCTATTAACTGAAATTGAATTTTTTAAAACATTTGAATAAAAAAAAACACATGAGCTTGAATAGCATTTTTATGGCATTATCAAACTTCTTTCTTTTTTTACAGAAATTTCAAAGTGATTTTATATGTAATCACCAATCAAGTAATACGTCCACTTCTTGCACTCATTTCCATCTCACAACGATCTATTTCCTAATACAGTGTAAATCCGACACCATTTCCACGTGGTATCTATTTGAAATACGCACGCTTTTGTGATTCTCTTCTATCTCGTTTCAGAGATTGCATCGCCAACATTTCACATGAGAAGATGCTTCGACTCAGATCAGACATTTCTAAACGCTCATGCAATTTTCCGATTGTAAATCATCGCAGTTGTTTTCGCTTCAATTTACCTGAGTGCTACGTGCAAAGATATATCTTTGCCATTAGCTTGAATGCATCTAGGATATCAAAATAAAACCATTTTGTGGACGTAGATGGATTTATTTATATTCAGAGTTTGTTTTTTCTTATTTTAATATTTAATTGCATAATTTATTGTATTGTTTACGTAATTTCTTTTTATGTATGGGGCTTATTTAATTCCTCTAAGACTTTTTTTGAATAGCTATTAGTACGCCACCTATTCTTTAGTATTTTTTTACGCAACACTATCTTTTGATCTTATAAAGCTATTGATATCAATTTAGATATCACTAAATCCCGATGAAATGCTCGTGTTATGAAAAATTCGTTAAATAGAAAATCCCCATTTGAATTCAGAAACACCAGACATAATTAAAATAGCTGATAAATCTTTATCTTGCAAACTATTATTTACTATCGAATTGTTTCAAATGATCTTATCATATGAAGGTTTTGATGATTTCTTCATCATTTCCGTCTTCATCTTCTTCGTCTTCTTCACAATTGAGTGCTATATTTTTTTTATTTTTGACACTTGCCAAAATATTCAATTCAGTTAATGTTTCTGTGGTTGCAGCTTCAGAATCAATAAAAAGAAAATCATTAATCAATACATCATCATTAATTTCGTGGTTCTCTCTTAACTGTACCTATCCTCGTCCTCTGCCCTTTCCAATTTCTCCGCGCTAAATAAGAATCAAGTTTTAACAAAACTATTACAAATAGTAGGGGAGAGTGGGGTCAATTGTAACATTTTTTACTTAACTATTTTTAACTAACAAAAAATCCAATATATTATTAGTATTAATTGACAGACGAGTAAAATAGACTATCCTTTACTAGAAAAAAAATACCTTATTTTAAATGTTATTATATTAGTTATTAACAATTTTTGACAGTCGTGCACTTGTTACAATTGTCCCCACTTACGGGGTCAATTGTAACAGTTCATAAATTCAACTAAAACATAGTTAATTATACATATTATCATAGTTGTGATATATTTTTTTATTGATCAAAATAGTAGTGATATTTTAGGAGTAAAAATAATAATGAGCAGAGACCTAAAGGGTTAAACTTTTAACTTTAAGGGGTTAAAAATTTTAATTTATGCTGTGAAAGGTGACAAATAAAATAATGCACATGCAACATAATATAAATGATATAGGAAACTATTGGTGGTTCTTAAAGAGTTAAGTAATGGTTTGTAAACATAAGATTATTTATTTTCAGCTGTTACAATCGTCCCTTTACTTATTGTTACAATTGTCCCCAAGACGCCATTTCAGCTTCATTTGTTAAAAACAATGCTAGTTAATTAGCAAAACTAATCTTTTTTTTATTGAAATGTTAATTAAAGTGTCCACTTACATATTCGGTTACTAATTTTTATTTGTTTAAACAAAATTACTTTGTTACAATATAATATTCTAATACCAAAAAAAGTACTTGCGTGGCGTGAAAATATCTTTTGTGATGTAACTCTTTCAAAAGTACATAAAAATGGTTGCCATCAGGGGTGTACATGTAGATTTATTAAATACACCTTGTGCGCCACCTAGGAACCAAATCTAGAACCCGACACTCGAAATTTTTGCTCTGTTACAATCGTACCCTGTTACAATTGACCCCACTCTCCTCTACGCTATGTAACATCATAGTTACATGCTTTAGAAATTTCTGTTAAACTTTATCGAAAATTGATTTTTGAAATGAATTCCTGTATGAAATGCAAACAAAAAGGGAAAGGAATTTTACAGCTTTCTCTAAAAGTTAAGTGACTTCAAAAATCAATTCTAGTTCATTTACCCCATAAAATACGTTTACAAGTTTTAAATGTTCCGAAATATTTTGGGAAATAGGGAAAGTCAATCTTAAGGAAAGGTTCGTTAAATGGAAAATTCACTTCGCTATTTGGAAGTTATTTTACGAAGAAATTTCCAAAATGTTCTTGGTTCCCCGAAAGGAAATTACATAATAGAGAAATTCGCAAAATGGAAGTTTGTTAAGTAGAGGTCCGACTGTATATACTTTACAGTACCGTACGTAGTAATTGAACTGAGAGTAAATGTTTCGATTTTAGAATATTTGAAATGAAAAATGCTTTTCTAGGGTGTAGGATACTGGTTTTGAAGTTTTTGTAAAAAGATTCTTGTAACAATAAAGAGAAACGGATAATTCTACATTTTACGAGGTACACAGAGAAAACTAAGGTTACAATTACGAGAATATACTAAAATTTACCGTGTTTCTGGTTTTATAGGAATATCCAAAAGTTTTATAATTTTTACCTGAAGTGCTTTGGTAATGAGTTTGATAAAATTAGCAATAAAATATTATTTCATAATATGTGATAAAATTTAGTTCATGTGGTAAAATTTTGTACTTTAATCATGATATTTTAGAGCATGGTATAAAAGCCATTTATTCGGTTAAATTTGCTTTGCATTTTTTTTTCATTAAATGTGTGGTAATGAAGAAAATAATTTTGAAAGCCAGAGCTTCTGGTCAACCGTTACCATATCAACATAAAAATTGCAAAATTAATGGTTTAAATATCAAATGTTTTGATTTCTATTGATTCATTACCATTCTGTATGGTAATTTTACTAGAATTTTTTCTACGTGTGAATATTTATTCCTGATAAAGAAATAATAAACAGCAGCCAGGGCAAAATAATTATGAGGTTTTAGTTAAACAGGAATTTTGAATCCAAATATATAGATTTTTCCAATAAGATAGAATCGATTGCAAGCAAATGAAAGAATACATTTCAAAAACAAAAAGTCTGTTTAAGAGTGGCTAAAAAACTCTTAGAATCTTAAAAAACTTTAGAAGAATCTTAATCCAATAGAAAATATATTGACTATCTGAAAGCATAGTCCTGCAAAAATACACTTCTAAGTACAGCATAGTTACTTTTATTAATTTGTACTTCAAGTATAATGTAGGGATGAAGAAATGAATATTTATAGCTGTTAAATTAACTGAAAAATAACCTTTCAGAGTGATATTTATAAAATTTTAAATTATTTTTCTTTGAACACAGTTAGAAAGCTGCAAATTTAAATATTGTGTATTACCATAAAGTATTAAGATTAAAACCATAGCAATTTTATTTAAATAATATAAATATACAATAATTTAAGGAATAATATTATAAAAATATACACTAAAGTAATAATTTTAACTTTTTTTTCCTAGTATCAACTTATAAATAAATATAAATACCTATCAACTTATGAATAGTTTTTTTTTTCAAAAAGTATAGAGGCAAAATGTTAAATTGGGAACATCGCTTTATAAAGAACGGTTCTGTATATTTTTCCAGTGTTCAAGCATAATATTTTTCTAATTCACGTAAAAAATTTATATTATGAGAAACGGTATTGCCAAAGTCACTAGAATACTGTAAAATTTACCGTGTTTCTGGCTCTTGACTCAATGGCAGTGATGGGCATCATTCACGAAAATTTTATTCATGACTAAATTTATTCAGAATAAATTTATTCTGAATGATTATTCATACGAAAATTTAGTCATTATTAATCATTCATTATGCAAATGTATTAAAATTTTTGAATAATGATTGATGAATAAACTCATTAGTCATGACTAATTTTTCCGAATAAAATTTTAATTAACCAGCAAAAAATGCAATCGATATGTCTTTGTCTATAACGAGATACAAAACATCGTTTGCTCTTAAACTTCTTATTTTAGGAATTAAACTATAAAACTAAGATAAGTATGACTATTTATTTTTATGTTATTTTAACTTACTCCTGCGTAACATACTTAGTTGTGCTAAAAAGTAGGTTTATAACAGTTTAGTTACTTAAGTTAATTTTAAAATTTTGTTCTAAAAACTATAAAACGCAATTTTTTACAGTTTTTGAAAGCAAACGATAATATTATTTTAAATTTTTAAACAAAATTTTAACTTAAAAAATTAAACGCTTTTTTGCCTTGTAACCATTTCTCGAAAGTATGCATTACGCTAGACAAAAGTAAATTTTCTCAAACATTATATAAATATACTTGAAAAGGATTAACGTTTTATTTGTAATTCTCATAATCGTAGTCAATTAGAGTATTGCGTGCCCATTTTTGTTGACCAGTAAAATTATTCAGTTATTTTTGACTAATGAATAAAGGATACTGAATAACGAATGATGAATGATTTATTCTTTATTCAAAATATTTCTGACTAATGAATAAATCTTTATTCATTATTCAGATTTTGAATAATTATTCATCATTCTTTATTCATTATTCTGAATGACAAATGCCCATCTCTGCTCTATGGGAACACCTAAAAACTTGGTAATGTTTCCAAAAGCACTTTGGTAATAATTTTGAAAAATTGCTAATAAAATAAGGAATTTAATGTGTGAAAATATTTGGTAAAGTTGGGAAAATTTGATAATTTTATCATGATGCCTTACAACATGGCATAAAAACCCATATACTTTGTTAAATTTACTTTTCATTTTTGTATTATTTACTAAATGTGTGGTAATAAAAACTACAATTTTGAAAGCCATTATTCCTGGTAAACCTTTACCATGTCAACGAAAAAGTAACCATACTTATGATTTAAATCCCGTATATTCTGAAAAGGAAAGGTCATTGACATAGAGAACGGTAATTTTACCAAAATATTTTTCTCATTGCAATAACTTTAAACATTGCTTAACTACTTTATTTCTAAACTATTGCATCAAGATGACTAANTACTACTCGAATATAAATAATTAAAATATGAATATCTTAACTTGGTAATTAATAATATATATGTCGTTCGATTTGATGCTTCGATGCTGATGACATTTTAAAAGTAACATTGCTCACGGCAATCAATTCACTTAATATTTCATTATCATTTCATAACAAAACTGTTTCTCTATCAGTTATGTTTCAGTTATCAAGACTGCTCACTGTTCGCCACCATTTTGGCTATCAAAAATTAAATAAATATAAAAAAGGCTATTATTCACTATTAATTCTTTTTTATGCTCTTGCACCACGAAAATAATTCTACAAAATTACAGTGGTATTTATCTGATGTATATGATGTATGATGTTCAAACCATTCATATGGTGAAATTGTCCGTTCATATGGTAACAATTTACTGGGGATTTTGGTTTCCATATTTATAAGTCTTTTTACCACATATTTAGTAAAAGTACATAACTGAAAAGTAAATTTAACCGAATAACTGCTTTCATGCCTTGCTATAAAATCATTTTATAGCAATCTATACATATTATAAAACTAATTAAACTATGCATATTAGAAGCTATACATATTATATAAAGCTACACATATTATAAGCCATACATATTATAAAACTATTCATGCTATAAAACCATATTTTATTGTCATTTTTTCAAACAAAAGTTCCCAAGCACTTCGGTAAAACTACCATGCATTTTGGTGTTCTCATAGAGCTAGCAATATGGTACATTTTACCATATTCTGATAGTTTTGACTGTACATAAGTTGTGTCAATAGTTCTTATCTACTCTTTTTTCCTATTCTGTAACACTATTTCTTAACTTCTGACCCCGATGAAAGATAACCGCGAATTCAATGAATAGTCATTTTATATGGATTATATCAACATATAAAGCTAGAAACAAATTAAGTTATACCATATTCTGGTAATTGTGACCATAATTTTTTTCTTACTATGGATCTTATATATATAAAAATAAATAAATAAATACAAGAAAACACTAATTTTGAGTGCTCCTCACACTATGTATTAATATATTTTGCTTTGGCTTTATTGATACAATATCAGAAAGCACTCTGATTTGCGGATATAATCGTGTGGGCTGAAGATAAAATTATATCTTTTTTTTCCGGTTTATGTAAAATAATTTTGTTTTATGTGCTAAACGATAACCTCCAATGTACACAAAATAACTGTAACATCTCCTCGTCAAACTGATTTCTTCAAATTGAAGATAAACTTTCAAATCGAGATGAACGGGGATCAGGAAATAATAAAATCCCTCTCAATAGTTACAAATTAAATGTAAATATTATTTCTATTAAGGAAAAATATTTTGACAAAAATTACAATATTAAACTAATGAAAAATTTTGTTTTCGCCCCTAATGGTAATGATATCTATAAGCTTCAAGATCTTATTAACAACTTTTCTTTTACTATAGTTATCTTCAAAATTCTTTGTTTAGATCTTGTGAAAGCTAAAATATGTAAAATTTGGCCACATGAAAAGAAATATTTAGATAATTAATATTTTTATTAGCTTTCAAAAACCTATTTTTAATATGTTTAAATTTCTTAACATATTTGACAATTTAAAAAATTTGTTTATATTAAAAGTTTATATCTCTTAGTAGAACTATTTCTAATTATAATGATATGAAAAAAAATTAATATATTGTCACTGTGAAGAAGAGAAATATTTTGATTTTGTTAATAAACATCATTATTATTACTGGTAATTTAAATAGTATAGCAAAATAAGAACTTTGGAATTTAATGATAAAAGGAACAAAATTTAGATCCATTTACCAGATATCAATTAATATAAACTTTTAAAATACTTTCTAAATGATCTCATTAATATTTGGTTAAAGAGATCAAATAGACTCTCTTTACTTTTAGGTATGTTAACAGAATGGAAATGGACTGTTTATTATTACCATAATTTAAATAACAGTAACAATTCAACAAGTTTTTCTGAAATTTATCAAGCACTTAGGAAACAACAAATGAATTTTATAATTATCCCCATAGACAAAGCTGACAACAATTATGCAATCTTCTGTGCAAATTCTATGCTATGTTCTAAGTTTAAAATAAGGAAAGAAAAAAATAGTAAAAATTTTAAGCTTATTAATTGTAATATCATGAAAAAAAATTTCTTTTCTATAAGAGGTTAAAAATTAAATTTAAAAATTTCATATTTCCATACTTATTTATCTGTCCATCATTTATTAAAAAAAATTCCTATTAAATTTTTAACAATCACTTGTGGATCTAAAACTTACCTTACTAAACCTGGCCTCATTTTCCCTAACTACTTAAATAAAATTATAAACAATATTATTTAAGAACGTTTTTCTTGTATTATCGCTAATGATCAACCTATTGTAGAACTTGTTAAACAAAATAAAATTTATTACCTTTCAACTTTTGATTTCCAAGATCTCTTCAATAGCATTTCCTTTCTAAATTAAACGATGTTTTTTTGTTGAGTTATACTATGATTATATAACTATTCTTAATTGCGAACTGAATTTATATTGGTTTTTTTAATAATTATCTCTACAATGGAAATCATATTTTTGTTCAAATTGATGGAATACCTCAAGGATCTAATTTTTCATCACTTTTAGCTAACTTACTTTTATGCTATAAAGAAACAAAAAATTATACTCTTAGTATCAAATTTGTTTTTTAGATTTATTGATGGTTTAATTATCTTTATTTTTCAAAATTGTATCATTTTGTTAAGCAATATTTACCTCGAGAAATTAATCTTGTTTCGTAATCATGAAGGTAATATTATTTTCAAATTTTTAGGTATAAGTAATAAAAAAGAAGAAAATATCTGCATTCTTGATTTATACGATAAAAGAAATGATATTAAATATAATATAAATTAATATAATATAAATTAATATAATTATATTGAATTCGAATGTTTCTACAAGCATTTAAATACCTTTTTTAAGCAAATAAATAGAACTAAAAGAATTTGTAGTAATGTTGTTTATTTATTAAAACACAAATAGACATATTCTTTAAAAATCTGATAAAAAAATAATGGATATTTACTATCTTTTAATATATATATATATAAGCTAAAAGGGAAGTTTGATGGAAAGAAACGAAGTTCTGTAAATATTGCATTAAAAAAAAACTGAAAAAGGAAACACTTCAAAATCAAACAAATGTTGGGCAGTATGTCTACATACATCTAAGATCTTCCAATACAGTGCACTCGAAGTAGCAATTTCATATAAGAAGAAAACCAATAAAAACGAAACTGAGCGTTAAAACTTATAACGAAAGTGT
Organism: Parasteatoda tepidariorum; assembly: GCF_043381705.1. Classification (NCBI taxonomy): domain Eukaryota; kingdom Metazoa; phylum Arthropoda; class Arachnida; order Araneae; family Theridiidae; genus Parasteatoda; species Parasteatoda tepidariorum. The sequence continues at coordinate 26,666,843 of NC_092213.1, forward strand.
TCAAATATATAAACTACTGAAATAGCGTTAAAAAAAAATTTTTTTTTTAGAAAACGAAACTTTAACCCTTGATATTTGCTGAATAAGTAAATATTTGTTACTTTATTTGCAATTTTTCAATAAATAATAGGTTTTGTATTTAAAGGGACCATTCACTAAAAGTAGAATAAATATTTATATTATTATTTTTGCACGCCATTAAAGTATGTTGAATCATGATATACTGCAAATTCATTGCATATTTATAGTGCCTGATTGAAACGTTTAACCGTGAATAGCAAACCTTCTTAAAGTTGATCGCACTTAGAGAAGGTTTAACTTAATAAATAATGTAAAAAGGTTTAACTTAATAAGTAATGCAAAAAGGTTTGACTTAATAAGAGAATTAACTTATTAAGAGAAGGTTTAACTTAATAAATAATGTAAAAAGGTTTAACTTAATAAGAGAATTAACTTAATAAGAGAAGGTTTAACTTAATAAGTAATGCAAAAAGGTTTAACTTAATAAGAGAATCAACTTATTAGGAGAAGGTTTAATTTAATAAATAATGTAAAAAGGTTTAACTTAATAAATAATGTAAAAAGGTTTAACTTAATAAGAGAATTAACTGAATAAGAGAAGGTTTAACTTAATAAGCAGTGCAAAAAGGTTTGACTTAATACGAGAATTAACTTATTAAGAGAAGGTTTAACTTAATAAATAATGTATAAAGGTTTAACTTAATAAGAGAATTAACTATATAAGAGAAGGTTCAATTTAATAAATAATGCAGAAAAAATCATGAATTTAACCTCTTTCACGAGTACAGCTAATCTACGCAATGTTATGGTTCGACAAGGAAGCCAATAAAAACCAAAACAAATATATCTTAGGTGCATAAAATTAAGCAATTTATTTTATTTTATAAACGTCATCGAACGACCGACCCAATTCTTTGCTTACGACTATCAATGTAGAATGTCCACTCCCTAGCCTTGTAATTTATATAAATTTAATTACCTTTTAATTTAATAGTAAATTTGAACTAAATCCTGGATCAAGTATTGAGAGAAATTTGTCTTCGTGGAGAACTTTTTGAAAGATCCCGCATTTACGGATTTTTCCAACCCGCACTTACGTTACATGGAGAGAAAAACCACAGACACATACCATGGTTAGCCTGACTGCAAGAGGACTTTAATCCATTATTCATCTACCACTGATGATATTTTATGTTAGCACTGAGGTCTGTGCAAGCCGGGTACGAATCCACATCGACCAGCTATCGTTGAGATTCAAACCCTTGTCACCTCGTTGGAAAGAGAGCGCTCTATCCCCTGAGCACCCATGACTCTATATCAAGCATTAACAATATTAAGGATTTAAACACGTTTAAACTAATGAAATAGTGAAAAAAAATTACCTTTATTTGAAACTTATTCCCTTGATATTTGCTAAACAAGCAAACATTGTAAAAAAGGGTTTCTTGAAACTGAATCAAAATAGGCCAAAATAGCTCCGAAACAGATAAAGTCGAATTTGAAATTCCCATGTATTCATTATTGAGTATAGACATACTCAAAATTTAAACAGCGTATTCTTAATTTTGAGCAAAAGGCATAATCTCAAAAATTACGAGGAGAGAAATGTTCGTTAGTTACCGGCTGGGTTCGAACCAAGGAGAACCAAGGACTCAGTAGAATGCTCTAGCAACATAGTTGTATACCACATTCCAGGGTGAGTAAGGAAGATTTGCATAATTGTTTCCTTAGGCAGCCCACAAAACATGTTTGAGTCAGACTATGGTAGTGTGCTGCAATAATCGAGAATCATGATAAGACCAAGATGACCAATGTTAATCATAAACTAGCATAATAATTTCAGGATTAAGTGTTTTTACCATAACATTGTAGAAAAAAATAACCTTAATGAATATATTAGGCTCAATAACGTAACGTCATGATACTAACGCTATCACTATAGTTAAGACAATCGGACTCTATTAATCCATTGAGGATAATTTATTCCTTTAGTACTGTCAAAAAAACGAGCTAATATTTTTTTAGTTTTCTGAGTTTTTTTTTAACAATTATTCAAAACAATTATTGGTTTGTGTGATATTTTCCGAGTCCAGCTTTAGCTTGCAGCTTAATTCACGTCTAAAATTTATATAGAAAACGCTAGGTATCTATTACACAACCAGGATAACATCAATGAACGACACCATTTTTGTGGTGCAGGATTATTTATTTGTTGTGGAATTATGCTGAGCTGCAGAACATATTTGCATGATCATTTCTGGGCTAGAACAGGTTGAATTTGTTAGGATATCATTCTGAAAGAATATGTAGTACACGTGTTTAGGAGTACCATAGTCGCATATTTTTTGTTTCTGGATAACAATGCCCATTATTACAGAGCAAACATTGTAAACGAATCTGAGGATATTACCCATATGGAATGGCCAGTACTCTCGCCTGACTTGTATCTGATAGAGCATGTGTGAGCATGCCAGGCCGACGAGTTACTGCCCATCAACCATCTGCTACACGTAAACCAGAACTTTGGATGGCATTGCATGCTAAGTGGAGTAATCTTCCCCACCACCAGCTCGATAAATTGATACTCACCATTCCTCAGGATTGTGCGGACAGTATTTTGTTGCGTGAGTGACATACAATGCATTTACCAACATGCCGACCATGTAATATTAAATTTTTGTAAGAGAGATGTTTGCATAATTGCTTCAGGGAAAAACTCGCAATGAATGGTATCATATATTCACCATCATTCTAATATTTTATATTTTGTTTTATAAATAGACTTGATGAATAAGTCATGTTGGTTTTGCTTCTGAACCTTTAATTGCCGAAGTTGGCATTATCCTTTTTTTAGGGACATGAGTGTATTGGTGACAAATATTTTATGAAGAGAATATATTTATTTTGAATAATTGAAAAAAATAATTATCCATAATTAGTAATTAATTTGTAATTAGCTATATAACTTGCTCTTCATATTTCGTTTAATAAATGAACTTTATGAATAAGTCTTGTTGGTTTTGTTTCTGAACCTTTATTTGCCGAAAATGGCATTATCCTATTTTTAAGGACTTGGGTGTATTGGGGACAAATGTTTTATGAAGAGAATATATTTATTTCAAATAATTATCCATAATTAGCAATTAATTTGTAATTAGCTACATAACTTGCTGTTCATATTTCGTTTAATAAATGGACTTGATGAATAAGCCACGTTGGTTTTGTTTCTGAACCTTTATTTGCCGAAGCTGGCATTATCCTTTTTTTAGGGACATGAGTGTATTGGGGACAAATGTTTTATGAAGAGAATATATTTATTTCAAATAATGATATATAATTATTAATTAATTTGTAACTAGTTATATAACTTGTTCTTTATATTTCGTTTAATAAATGAACTTTATGAATAAGTCATGTTGGTTTTATTTCTGAGCCTTTATTCGCCGGAGCTGGTATTATCCTAAGTTTGTGGACATGAGTGTATTTGAGATAAATGTTTTACGAAGTATATATATATTTATAACACATAATTAAAATAAGTAATTGTTTTTAAAGAAAAATATATTGTTCAAAGTTTTAAAAAAGTACATTTTCTAAAAAATGAAAAGAATATGACAATATTGATAGAGTAATTTACGCAAATTATTTTTGACGAATGAATAAAATGAATTTAGGAATATGTCTTTAATTATATGTTTTTTTTTAAAGTTTCTATTTTATCAATTAATAAAACCGCAAAAGGAGCTTAAGGGAACAAGAGAAGGAGCTTATTTTGCAAGATATCAAGCTTAAAAAATAAATTTAAAAAATCAATCTGACAAAAACGAGTCACGGATACGCGGTCGTCTTCTCATTATCCTTTCAAATTACTTTTGTCCAAAAGCTAATAACTGCGTATTTTTCCTCGAATTCATCGGCATTTTAGCTCAAATATGCGTAAGTTAATTCCCCAAGATTTATGCCATCAAACACAGATAATTGCTCTTTTTTCTTCTGTTCCTGAAATTGCTAAAAGCATTAATTAGCTTTAGCTAAAAATTCTTCCTCTGGTTTCTGGGGTAAAATAAAGAAACCCCAAACTACGAATGAATCTAAACCATTCTAATCAGATTAGAAAAAAAGCTTAAATCAGAAGGAAAAAAATACAGACTCACTTTAAGTGAAAGATTTTCGTTTTTGTCCTTTCTTAGTGATAGTAGTTCTGGAAAATGTATTAATTACTGTTATTTATCCTTTAATGCTTTATTTTTCATAATCAGAAGCTTAGCCTGTTCTTCGAAGGCCAATTATAACGAGAGTTTGAAAAGATTTTTTCTCAAAAAACTGTTCTATGTCGCTTAATTATTTACTTTAAACCTAAGGGATTAAAAAATATATTTGTGAAAAAGAATCCAAACTACTTCAGAATTCTTTCGAAGTTATATGAAACTTTAAAAAATAATTTCATTTTAACCAGATTTTCAAAAACTGACAGTCTTTGATATATTTAGAAATCAAAAGCAATGGAAGTTTTGTATGATGTTAATATTGCTAGATACAAAATTCATAGACTAAGATAAATATCTATATTGAGCCCTTTAAAAATCAATGGAGCGCAATAGACTTTTTTGAATTATTTTATCTACACTGGTGTGCAAAACTTAAGCAACAAGTGCGTTTTCGGCCACAGCTCCCCAACAAAGTATAAGATAGCCATGAAATTGCAGTATAATATGCAATCTTTATTGATAACG
>NC_092213.1:26672686-26674694 GCF_043381705.1 Parasteatoda tepidariorum
TGATATTATATATATGCTGAATATTATACTGCAATTTCATGGCTATCTTATAACACTTTGTTGGGGAGCTGTGGCCAATAAATCACTTGTTGCTTAAGTTTTGCACACCAGTGTATAATTTTAATTTATTTCAATAAATATTTGTCTTTATGTTGCTTTAAGTGAATACTAATAAGATCAAGTATGATTAATTTTATGCTCTGTTCATTAAAATAACATATATTGTCTAATTCAATACTTTTTTCTTTCAAATTATTTTTGTTTGAAAATATTACTTTTTATATTAAAATTTAAGAAATCTATTCGCCTAAAGATGAGCTTGAGCCGTCGTGGCTCAGAGGATAGAGCGTATGCTTTCATTGAGGTGAACCGGATTTGAATCCCAGCTTGCACTGACTACAGTGATGACGCAAAATATCCTCAGAAGTAGTTAGAGTAGTCATGGGTTTGAGTTCACTTACCATTAGGCTAACCATGGGAGCTTTTCGTGGTTTTCCTCTTCATGTAACGCAAATGTTTGTTAGTTCCATCAAAACGTCTTGCAATAAGTAAACTTTCTCCCAATACTAGATCCAAAAGTTCCCTTGTCTTCTGGATTGGGTTCAAAATTACAAGGCTACGGAATTGAACATTAGTAGTTGTAAATCCAAAAAATTGGGTCGGCTGTTCTACGACGGTTATATTATAAAATAAGAAAATTTCTATATTGTAAACTATGCTGAATATTGCTAATAAAATTTAATCTATTATAACAAAAATTAATCTTTGTATCATATTGAAAAATATGAGTACGCTACTTTTTTAACGCGTTATAATAAGTTAACTTGTAAATTTTAAATGCAATCAGTATGATTCTTTTCTATTTTTATTTCCTTTTATTACTTTTTTTGTTTTTTTTATAAGTTGTATAGTTCAGAAGGGGTTTAACTGGTTTAAATTATATTCAGTTTTAAACAGGTGTATATCGAGGTTGTACTTAACCAATTTATTTTAAAAATAAGCCTGTTTAATCGATGGGATATCAAGATTCATAAGCAAAATTAAATAAATACTTAGCATATTCAGTTAGAAATTCTTCGGAAAAATGAAATAACAATTTATTTAATTGTATTTTACCATATACAAACAAAAGAGTCAAATAACTATAAATAAGATACAACAATTTATTAGCTGCTTTCACCAAATAAGGTTAAACAAGCAGAATTTTATTGCACGATCTAAACCCTCGTAATGAAGCCTTGTTACTGGTGACAGGTACATATTACAGGTGAAAGTCTACATACTATAGGTGAAAGTCTACATATTATAGGTGAAAGTCTACAATTTATAGGTGAAAGTCTACATATCATAGGTGAAAGTCTACATATTATGGGTGAAATTATAGATATATTATAGATGAGAGGTACATATTATATGTCAGAAGCACATATTATAGACAGAAGGCTAATCTGTCAGTCTCATTTTCGAAGGAACTCGGGTCCGAGTCCCAGCGTTGACACCACAATATTTCCTCCATTTCCTTCACCACATAAAGGGTTTCAAGTGTCCTGCACTTCCCATTTTGGACCCTGCACTCTCCTATGCCCATTGCTTGTTAAAAAGGTCTGGCCACCCACGGCCAGTTACATTTCTTTTTTTATGCTTTGAAACCATGGTTGGAGTATATGGTTAAAAACCGTATAGTTTTGCGTTCATGCTTTTGTAACCATACTAGTTGTAAGCAATTTCAAAATCGCAAATTAAAAAATGTTCTTTAATGCAAATTTTATGGTTAATCTGACGGACAGAGTGATGCCAGTTATTTTACCACAATTTTAGGTTGAAAATTCTAATGGTGCATAGTTTTCATTTATTCTATAGTCTTTCCCTTAATCGTCACGACACTTAACCAGCGCGACAAATTAATTTATGCTTAATTATTAAATTTTTAGGAGGTTCTAATTCCAATTTTAGTGGCATTATTACTGAATTGAAAAGTATAATTCATATATATATAAATATATATATA
>NC_092213.1:26674913-26786606 GCF_043381705.1 Parasteatoda tepidariorum
AAAAAAGATTTACATGTTAGAAGTTACAAAAATTCATTAAAATTTTAAAAATTTTAATTTATATAATTGATTTACAATTTGTATAAAAAAAGAAGAAAAGAAACTCTTAGTGTCTAATAAAAATTATAAACTTAATTATTCTTAATTGTATGAATACATTTATAAAAATAATCATTTCAAATTATTTTATTCATGTGAATTTTATCTAAAAGTTCCAAAAAATCAATTCAATTCAACTTTTTATCTGAATAATTCGTTTAAAATTCATAAGCATAAATAATGTATAGTCCTTGTTGTCTATTTTAAAATTTTAGGTTTACCTATTGAAAATTGTATTAATATACAGTTCAAAGCATTTCTTTTCAAACTTAAACATTAATTTAGAATTTAAGTAATTAAGATACGATTAAATTCAAACTTTTCTATAAACAATATTGTATAATGCTCAAGGATTAATGAAAAAATAAGAATTTAATTTTTAAAAATTTACATAAAACTTAACATAAAAATATTCCCCCTAATAATGAGTTACAAAGACGCAATTAAAATCGATCTTTTCTGAGCACAGTTGATTTGAAATTCAGTAACATAAGTATTGTATAATACTTGCTGTCTATTTAAAACAAAAAGTTTAATTATTGAAAATTGTATAAACGAATACTAAAAAGCATGTAAAATTGTAAAAACAAATATTGAAAAGTATGTTGAACAATAGTTTAATATTTAAATTACGAAGATTAGGTCAGATTACTTTCCTCTAAATGAGGGATTTAGCTTAACAAAATCTTCCTCAATTCATTTAAGAATTTGAATTCAAATGTGTATGACGATTAAAAAAAAACAGATAAAACTTCAAATTTTGATTTAAAAAAATATGAATGGTAAATATGAGTAAAATATAGTAAATCGAAAACCAATTACATTTTTTCTTCTGAACTGTTTTTGAATTTGATAGGAAAACAGTAACAGTCTGTAGCGAAACGAGGGTCTCGTAATTGTATTGGGAACAGACTTTAAATAAAATTGTTGTTATTATACCGAAATATTGTTTTGTTTTAAAATAAGTCTACAATATTAATTTTCCATCATACTAAATTTCGATTAGTTTTGAATGTCAAGAGAAATAGAAGAAGTTTTATTAAATTATTGAAATTGGTCTGCGAGAAGAATTTCAGATGACTGAAACTAAGCTGAAACTCCTTCTTCGATTTTTTTAATTATTTTTTTTTAATTCAGACTTTTTTTATAGCTTACAACTGAGAACAATTTCGAAACATAATATTGATATTATATATATGCTGAATAATTTTATGTTTCAAAACTATGTTTTTCGTGTGAGAAAAAAAGTTATGGATGATAAAAACAAATCTAAAAGATTGTATCTATAGGAATTTAACAAAGGAATACAAAAAGTAAAATTACAAATTGTATCAAAATAAAAATCATCTTTTTTTGTCAGCAAATTTGAAATATTTATTTTTTCTATTTATGAGTTCATAAATATAACTAATATTTGTATGTTCCCGTGACATGTGGAAAAAATTCTGAACCTGTACTGTATGGTAATAACATTTCTGTTTAAAAAAAATTTAAATTCAGGTTAAAGAATTAAAACTAAAATATATGGTGTTTAAAGCATTAATTTGGAAAAAGTTGGTTCCATTGTTTTAGTTCTTATTCGTCTAGAACTTAGAGTTCCATGTCACAACATTCCAGTAAAAAAATAATGAACCGAAAAATAAATTTTAACCGAATAAACGTTTTTTACTGTATGATCAGACTACAAATAATCGGGCTTCTTTCACGGGAACCCCCGGCATTATGAAAAAAGAAGTTTCATTTTCAGCTGTGAATATACTAACAAAAACGAAAGAAAATGCAAATGCTGAAAACAAATAAAACAAGCTAAATTATGATTTTTGAAAAATAAGTGTTATAAATAATGACAATAGTTACGAGAAAAACGTAATTCTTTATTCTTGAATTTAGTTACTTTNTACCGAAATATTGTTTTGTTTTAAAATAAGTCTACAATATTAATTTTCCATCATACTAAATTTCGATTAGTTTTGAATGTCAAGAGAAATAGAAAAAGTTTTATTAAATTATTGAAATTGGTCTGTGAGAAGAATTTCAGATGACTGAAACTAAGCTGAAACTCCTTTTTCGATTTTTGTAATTATTTTTTTTAATTTTGTCTTTTTTTATAGTTTACAACTGAGAACAATTTCGTAGCATAATATTGATATTATATATATGCTGAATAATTTTATGTTCCAAAACTATGTTTTTCTTGCCAGAAAAAAAATTATGGATGATAAAAACAAATCTAAAGGATTGTATCTATAGGAATTTAACAAAGGAATACGAAAAGTAGAATTGTAAATTGTATCAAAATAAAAATCATCTTTTTTTGTCAGCAATTTTGAAACATTTATTTTTTTCTATTTGTAACTTCATAACTATAACTAATATTTGTATGTTCCCGAGACATGTGGAAAAAAATTCTGAACTGTACTGTATGGTAATGACTTTTCTGTTAAAAAAAATTTTAATTCTGGTTAAAGAAATAAAACTAAAATATATGGTATTTAAAGCATTCATTTGGAAAAATTTTCCGTTCTTATGGTTCCATTTTTTTAGTTCTTATTCTTCTAGAACTTAGAGTTCTTATCATAATATTCTAGTAAAAAAATAATGAACTGAAAAATAAATTTTAACTGAATAAACGTTTTTTATGCTATGATCTAAGGCAGTGGTTCCCACTTTTTTCTCCCCACACTTTAAATAATAGGGCTTCTTTCAGCGTAAAACCCGTCATTATGAAGAAAAAAAATTCATTTTCAGCTGTAAAAATATCTTCCTTTTTTCAATTCGCATTTTATAGTTCATATAAATAAACAGAATATTAGATAAATTATGAGTTAATGATAATACAAGTATATAAATGTTATTATTATTGGTTGAAAATATTCGAACTTCCGAAACCCCTGTCAATTATCAACGGAACACTAGGGTTCCGTAGAACAACTCCTTTGAATCGCTGTTCTAAGATATTATGATAAATAATACCAAATTTCTTCAAAGATTATAAGACTATATTTATTAATTTTTACCAAAAGCAGAACTAAAGTGTTTCGAACAAAAATTACCGAGCTATTCCCATTGAGCCTGAAACATGATGAATTTTACCCCATTTCATTATTTCTTAAAAGATTTTTTTCTCATTGTAGAGAGTCTATGGGCCTATAAAACAGTATCTTGATTATTTTAAATAAGTTTTTATCAGATCTCTTCCGTTTAGAAAATAAAAAAGAATATTTTTTAGTCTATTTGTAAAACACAATTTTTAAAATTTTGTAATCATTTTATTGTATAATATTTAAATGAGATTCATAGTTTAAAACAAACATGTGTTTCCAATATTAAATATAAAATATATCTGACGCATTATTTAGATTATGTATAAACATTATTTTTCTAATTGTAGGCAATGTTCTAAGAAAAAAGAAATATCAAATTCTAAGAACTATATACACGGTAAAGAATTATGGATAAAAATGTGGTATAAAGTACCGGCATTTTGAGAAAATTAAAAATGTAAAAATTGAAGTTTGCAATTTATTACTTTAATGCAATTTTACGGTGTTCAGTTGCTGAGGAAGATCCAGAACAATAATTTTTGAAAAACTGAATTTTTGGTAAACCTTTACCATACGAAGGAAAAAAAAATATCAAATATTAATTTAAATACCATACATTCTGGTTTTATCTACCAGAATTATGTTTCCTTTTTTTACCAGAAATATCATTGCTGAACAATACGGTGATTTTACCTATTTTTTCCCTCCGTACAAGAAGTGGGCAATTCAGTATCTAAGTTACTTAGTAAAATCATTTCTGAGAGTTCTTGAACCATAACACTGTTATATGTGTCGAATGTTATTCCAACTTATTATGTTCTATGTGTTAATCCCTAGCGGCGCTTGCAGTCCACTGAGCATCAGATCGATGGGATCGAATAATGAATCAAAGTAAAAGCGGCCCATGCGCAATGCTGAAAATGCTACTACAATCATACCGTTGATCCTGAAGTTGTGGAGTCTTAACATCATTGACATCTCTGGCCCACATTGGGCTGTTGGGGTAATGCTTCACTTTTATGTTCTATGAGGTGTGACATATTTCGGTAGAAAAAAGCCATAAAAAAGTTAATTTCTTATAAAACTACATGATAAATACTTTGTAATGTTCCAGAAAAGTAATTTTAAAAATATTCCTTAATACATACAAAGAGAAAAAAATGCAATTTTTGTAATGTTATTAAGCAACGTAAGAGATTTTTAATTTTGAGAAATTTTTTACCCAGTGATATAAATTGTTTACCTAGTTTTGAAAATAAATTTTTTTTTAAAATATGAAATTTGTCATAAGCAGTTTTTTTTAATTAAGGGGTTTGAGATTCGAAAAAAAATCGCAAGATTGTTTACTAATTTTTTTCTGAAAAAATCTTGAATTTTATCTTCTTTCTTTCTTATCCAATTCCACCATTGTGTGATAATGTACAGAACAATTTTGCTTCAAAGTATTCCGATGAAAATAATTCACCAGATATGTTTTTACCCCAATCTTTTTAAGTGCATTAAGTGGTGCAAAAAACGCCATTAAACATTCCGAAGGCTAGTATCACTTTGTTCATTGCTTCTATATTTTTATATAGGAAAAAAACCAACCATATTTTCTCAAAATTCACTCCTATATGTGAAGATTTTATCTGAAAAGTGGTCCAAAGCCATTTTTGTTCGAAATGCAGAGCCTAAAAGTCTCTTGAATGCATTGTTTTTAAAATCTTGGTCCCAATTTTTTTGATGTTTGCTGTTTGGCAACAGTGATAAGCTGAGTACTCCAGGGAGGAAATTTTTTTAATAAAATTACCGTACTGTATCGTAATGTTCTTTTTGGATAAAAAAAAACTTACAAAATAATTTTAAAAATAATTTTAGTAATATAAACCCAAATATAAGGCATTTGAACCTTTTATTTGGAAATTTCTACGTTCATACGGTAACAATTTAACAAAAATTCTGAATTTAAAAAATTTTGGTTCTTTTAACTACACATTTAGAAAAATATACAAAACTGAACAGTAATAAATGGTTTTATAACATACTTTAATACCGAATAAATGGTTTTAAAAAACCGAATAAATGGTTTTTATACCATACTTAAAGGTATGATAAAATGATCAAATTTTACTGCATTTTCCAAAGTCACATATTATAAAACGATATTTATTTTTTATCTTTAACAAAGCGATTCGGTAAAATTACGGAGCGTTGCAGTGCTCCTAAAGAGCGAGAAATACGGTAACTTTTGTCATATTCTAGTAGATTTGACCATATCTTTTTCATTACGCATAAAAATAAGGCAGAGATTATTTCTATGAACATTTAAGTGACGTTGATTCTACATTTCTTTAATAACGAGAGTTGGTTTTACTGTTAAAATAAGCATTTCTTTTCCAACGCGTACGTTAATGTTGGATGTTGATATTAAATACATGAATACCTGTATAAATTATGATTTCAATCTAAATCATTAAAAAATTTTTAAAAAAATTTTTAAGACAAACAAATAACGCAGACATAAAAAAACTTACGCTACATTGTATATAGTTGAATTAACATTTATCTCATGGTAACTGGTGCTCGCTAAATCTGTCGGATCACGATGTCCTCCATGTTCCTATAACATACCAAATTGGTGTACTGAATTGGTGCTTGATAATTCTCTGGTTCAAGTCAAAATCACTATATATGGATGAATGAATGGGTCCGGCCTATAAGCGGGTTGTGATTTGTGTATGGCTGAAGTCGTAATCTTGGTCATAGAAACTGAAAATTATAAAACGCACTGTCCGCTTTAAATTCGCTTGGTCTCCCCAAGCATGTTTGCTGATATTTTCAAGGGGCATCAGAAACAGCAACAACAATCAATTATCTCAGAAAAGCAAAACAAAAGTTTAAATTAACGGGTTTGACGGAACTGATGAAGCACATTTGCAAAATCTGTTTTTTAAGATTCTTGCGTTAGGAATAATCACAAAGTCTCTTCAAAAAATAATTTCACTCATTATAAACTTTCAGGGCAAAAAATAAAAGTCCAAGGCAATTAAGATTCTTATTTTGGGGAGTTTTTTAAAAGTCAAAATTTAGATTTTTTTTAAATTTAGCGAACTGATCAACTAAAGTTTACGAGTATTAATTGACGAACATTGACGGTCGAGTATTAATTTTTTGCGATCATGTTGAGTTTATAGTTGCTCTACTGGTGGGGATTGATTTTTGTTGGGCGCACAAAGTATGCTGTGTAATGATAAAAAAAAATTTCTTTTCAACACGGATAATGCTACTACACTTAAATGCAATTTATAAAATATTATTTTGCCGATGAGACAGTGCAATAGTCAGGGAGCTGAACTCACATCAAGAAGATCCTTGGTTTAAATCCCAACAAGGTAAGGATGCTCTTTCATTCTCTGTGCTATTTTTTCTTAATGTGCCTTGGCGACTTTTTCAGGTCACCAAATATGGTGCCCCTGAAAAAGTCGCCAACAAATCTTATCTACTGATATCTGAATGACAAGTGTTAATCGGATGGGCATTGGGAAAAAATATTATTTCGGGATATCGACTTAATTAAAGGGTCATCATCAGCATTGGCACTACAGCCCTTTGTGAGCCTGAGCCTTCCTCAGAAGCTTCTCCCAGCAATTGATTTCCAGTTCTTTACTTTTGGGATGGCAAAATCCTCATCCACACAGTCTTCCCATCTCTTTTTGAATCTTCCTCCTGGCCTCTTATTGGAGGGGGCTGCATTAAAGACTCTTAATGTTGTTCGTTCTGGGCTCATTCTCACTGCATGTCCGGCCCATCTCATTCTGCTTAGTTTATTATATTTAATGATATCATCACTATTAAAGATCTTATATAATTCAAAATTATATCTTTTTCTCCAATTGTTGTTATCGAGGATAGCACCTAAGATGGTTCGTAGGACCTTCCTTTCGAAGGTTGCTAATAACTTCTCTTCCCTTTTTGTTAAAGTCCATGTCTCTGAAGCATAAGTCAAAACTGACTTGATTAATACCTTATAAATAATTTAAGGGTATTATTCTATATTATAAGACAAGTATAGCCCTTTCATGTGGTAGCCGGAAGAAGATGTACTGCTGAAAAAAAGTAAAAAATTTCATTCTACCGGCTCGAAAAAAATATTAAATTGGTTCAAAAGTTTTTGGTGCTGTAAAAACTCTCTTGGAGGACTCAATATTCAAAGTCTTACTCATAAAAAATGTAAGAGAAAAAATGAAATGCGTGAATTTGTACCCCAATTGTATTTAGTTAAATTAAACACTGAAAAAACTATGATGTACCTATCTGAATTTGGTGTTTAAAAACTCTAACAATTGTATAAATGCTTACTTTGTTTGAAGTTTCCACCGAATCAAGAGTTTAAAAATGCTTTAAGGGTGTAGTTAAATCTTAACTTCAATAATTAATCACTCTTTCAACAAAACTCAGATGCTTTTCCCTCCACTCATGGTGCTGTTGTCGTTTTTGGGTGACACGTAAATTTCAAAAAATAAAATTAATTTTTATTTTATTTGTATTAGAAGTGATATAATTGATGGCAAATGGCATCATCTACACTTAATGAGTGAGTTTACTTAATTATCAACATTATTTCTGAATGTATAAACTTTTTTTCATTTTCGATCAATGATGGCAGAAATCGAAGTTTAATTAGGCTTAGCTATCAACTGGAAAGCAAGTTCCGTGATTATAGTCGATTAGTTGTCAAGTAATTAAATCTTCCTGGCGGAGTAAGTTCGCAAACTAATCATAGCATATTTAATACCGAGAACATTTAAATCTTTTTTACTGATAGTTCAAGAATATTGATTATGACCAATTACTTAACAAGTAATTTCAATCTTCTGGTCAGATTGATTTGACAAACTGCTCATGTAAACTGATATAAAATGCATGCATATTATTAGTTGTATAATAAAAATATTTATTTATGCTCTTATAAGACTTGCATAAATCGATCAGTTATGTTTAGTAATTTTATAATATTTATAGTTAACTTCTTTCGGCATCTATATTTAATATCTATAATAATCTTTATAATTGATTTATATTCACTTCATCTTTGTTAAGCCTTGTTTGAATTCATATTAATGTTTTTTTGTTGTTGTGTGTACGTTTGATTGACAATCTCATTCTATTTAAAAAAAAATATTGTATACATGTATTCTAAATTTTTGATTCTTGCTTCAGATTGCATCGTAAAAATAACTATACCTACTTTTATGTGCATCTTATCTCACAGTGATTACAATTTTTAATATTACTGAATAACAAAAATGGTGGAGATTCTTTGCACCAAATAGTGCAAAGGAACGGTCCTGGCGCTTCACTACATTATGAATCATTCTTGGTTTTTGGTGTGAAATATTTTTCACCATTTTTGGAGTTAATAAACAAAAATTTTGACTATGCAGACCTCTTTGATATTTTCTTATAACATACTCTTGTCTCAGGTTTTTATTTTATTTTCTTTCTGTTTCGTTCTTAAAAAAAGCTTTTTTGGCCAGAGAAAGTCACGGGCTATTAAAAGGTTCAGCCCCTTCCCTCCCCCCTTAAAAAAATAAAAATAAGGATTTACATCATTAAGTTTGAGATTTTCTTCAACGTTCTTCATCTGACTCGCAATACAAGGTTTAGGAATATTTAAATCCTGTTGACGATCTGAAAAACTTGTTTGACCCACCCTAGGACTTTAATAAAAACCATTTCTTCCAATAAATTAAATCTGCACGTGCGTAGATGCTTACATTTTCAACAACAAAAAAAGCATTGTTAAACGAATATATGGATTTTTCATCCATGTGTTTTCATTGAATGAATGTTCATACATAATTTATATGCATAATACATAAAAGTTATTGATTTTACAGTAATATGAGCTGAAAAAATATGTTCAGAAAAAAACAGTGTCCAAGTCATTAACATATGTAACAAAATTATGTCACAAACGAAATGGTAAAAGCTAATCATACCATGTAAATTGATTTCCAATAAAGAATGCGATGAAGTTTGCTTAACGTATTGGAAAAAATTTCGTTACATGTGAAAAAAATTGGTTGTCTATCCATTTGAAATTTTTCTAAAATGTATTTAATTACACGAAATGTGTCAATAACTTCATTCTGAAAATGGATTGCTGTAAAGAATCAAGCAAAATGAAAAAATATCTTATTGCTGTTGTTTAAATACAAATGTAAGAAAAAAATGAAATTAGTTGCTGTGTTTTTATCGCAGATTATTTTCATGGAAACACATGATACCTTATGGGTATAGATGCCTTACATTTCGCATTTTTTTCCCATAAAGTCCTAAATTATTACCTTTCTTTTAGCGGAAACCGGACTTCATTAATAAAGTTCATTAGCAATCGTGAATACAATAATTGAATGCACAACTAACTATTTTGAATTACCTTCTATTTATTTTGAATATATTACACATGAAGAAATTTTTCTTATCGTTTTATCAATAGTTCTAAAATTAGATTTCACGTCAGACAAATTGAATTCGCAAAATTAGAGTGGCATCCAGGCTAGTATTAAATTAGTTTTTCTGAGTATGCAAAAGCAGAAAATTAGTTAATCGAGATGAATTATGGTTTTTGTTGAAATGAAAGCGAAAAATAACTATTATAAACGTTCCGAATGGTTATGCGAAAAACTTATTTATTGATGAATTTAATCAGTTTAATTTGAATTCAGAAGTTTAATGTGAAATATAAAGGCACTTTTTTTAAATGGAAATCTTTCTCATATTCTATATGAATAACGATGCGTATTTTCAAATTTTGCTATTTTTCTTCTGGCATTTTATTTAAAAATAATTTCATGAAAGAACCAAAAAATTAAATAAATAATGGATTACTGGTTTGGTATGAATATAATTACAGGTTTCCAAAATCAAATAATTAAGCCTTAATTCTCGGAACCCATGTGACCCTTCTAGGGGACTTCGTAAAACATATTTGAGAGCCGATTTTATGACTTAACGGCAAAATATTAATCCTTTCTTTATATGACCATGCAAAAGCTAAGTTTTCAAATATTTCTTTTAAATCGATATTTATTCATTTACGTTATCACGACCTTTAAATATTTTGATCACAATTACCTGCTGCACATCGCATTTATTTTTTAAACATTTTCCATTGAAATTTATATAAATAGAACTGAATGTTTATATGTCTATGTGTATGTGTGTATATATCTTACACAAAACCGCAATTTATTGAATTTGATATACCTAGGCTCAACGACTCGGAGAACCTAACTTTCAAACTCCTTCCGATCACTGGTTTGCCCGCTACATCCAGAAGAAAAATGTTCCAAACAATTAGATAAATATTTTATTGCATGAGTGATTTGCTAGCTTACAACTCTAAAAAATTAAAAATTAGTTTTATCACACGTTCTTATTAATTATTGAGGTCTCCTATTTAAGGATTTCACAAGTAAAATCAACTTTAATAATTTTGAAAGGCATGGATATACCGTCACTGAATTTGTATTGTAAAAAATGGTGCGCGGTGCACGTTAAATCTGTCAGCATCACAAATTCCTCCAAGTTCCCATAAGAAACACCAATACTTCTGGGATTGTTGAAGTGGAGATTGATCGCTCTCTGGTTCATGTCATAATTACGATCTGTGAATGAATGATTGGGTCCTCCCTGTAAAATGAGCAGGGGCATGTCTGTAACTGAAGTCATAATATTGGCAATAGATGGCGCAACTAATAAAAAAGGAAGCGCATCTTCTCCCTAAACATTTGCTTGATTTCAAGCATGCTTGCTGGTGTTGACGAATGGCACAAGTAACAACAATAGAGCCGTGGTGGTTTAGGCGATAGAAAGCTCGTACCCCTATGAGAAGAACCCGAGTTCGAATCCCACCGATAGCAGGTCCACACGAATTCCGCACCCGGCTCGCACCAATCACAGTGCTGACTTGAAACCTCAGTAGTAAACAGATCATGGGCTAGAGTCCACTAGCCGTCAGGCTAACCGTGGAAGGTTTTCGTGGTTTTAATCTCTATGCAACGCAAATACGGGTTAGCTCCATCAGCAAGGCAAGTTTCTCTTAATACTTGAACCGGGAGTTCCCTTGTCTTTTGAATTGGGTTCGAAATTACAAGGCTACGGGGTAAAACATTGGAAGTTGTAAACCTAAAATTGAGCCTGTTGTTCAATAACAGTTATAAAAAATGTAACAATAACAACAACATATTTTAAAACAACAACATATTTTAAAAAGTTCATGAAACTACCTGTTTCTTTTTGTTGATATTTACGCTTTTAACCCCTTAACGATCGGTTAATTTTCAAGAAAACGGTCATAAAAGTGCCTATTTTGCCAAATACACGTATTTGATTAGTGCTGGTATCTACTTTAAAGTAAACTAACTATTTACAATTACCATAAAATATCCTGGTACTGCTAGCTGGTGTGTAGAATGAGAAATAAAATGCTTTCCGGGCAAAAGAAATGAATTGGTTTTATTCTTATTAGCTCATTACTACAGAGCACTCCAGCCCGGAAATTTCACGGGAGCGAGAAGGAAGTGGTTAAAGCTTGTTTCTATAAACTTAAATAATGGAAACTCAACTTGAACTAATGAAATAAAATTAAAAATCTGCGAGTGACATCATCGTAGGTAACTTGAGGCATTTGTCGATTCGGAAGCTAATCAGGTTCGACACACATGCGTTACGTCGCTTACAGTTATCCAATTAAATCCTGATTTAAATCACATGGTTAGGCATAACCACTTTAATTCTTCTTGAGTTACAAAAACCCAACTGAAATTATCTATTGAGCTATGAAAAACTTGTGGTCACATTTTAAAAGATACTACACGTATAGTTAACCTTACTTTTGCTCCTGACTAGGACAATAATTCTAATAGTATGAAGTGATTTCGGAATGTTCGAGTAATAAATAATAAAAAATGAAGAATGCATATTAGATGTGATGAATATTTAGGATAGAGATGCTAGAGTACTTATCCTTTTCGAAAGGTGGTAAAAATATATTACCACAGCTCCTAAATTATGCACCTTGCTATAATAGATTCTCATTTTTACTTAAAACGGCAATACCAGAAGTATTTAATACAATACATGTAGTTAAGCATTACTGGCATCAATAATTGTTAGGCGATTGTTTAGGGCCTTCGAAATAAGTACTCATATTAATTCAGTCTCCAAAAATGATAATAAAAATATTAATGTAGTTAATAAGTATTTTCTAGATCTACGATTAATTAATTTTAATGATAGGTGCAAATTGAAACAAGAAAAGTTTGTGTTAAAATGTTAAACTAATGGAGAAAAGGTACTTAACAGTAATTAGAAACTTAACCGTCGTGTATATAAACCGTAAAAAATTTTCAATATTATTAATAACCGTAAAATAATTTATAATGAAAGTAAAAATTTGTAATTGATACCAATTATGCTTAGCTAATTTTAGTAATAGCACTACTACTATCATTTTAATTGGTGTTTTTAATGAATGCTAAGTATACTAATATTGGTATACAGATATTTCTGTGAAAAAAAGTTCATATGGCCCACCAAAAAAGATATGTAAAAGTTAAAATTGTAGATTACGGAAATTTTTGACTGTCGGGTGTGCTGCATGCAGAGATAGCATGCTATTGATCTAAGACCGCTGTTCACAGATACTTGATAAAACCAAAACAAATCTTGAGGCTCAATACCTGATTTTCAGGATGATTATTCATATGCATAGATACATTCGTCTTGCAAATTTCGCATGTAATATATGACTATTTGTCATTATATTTTTTTACTTTTATAATTAGTAGTTTGTGGATCTCAAACAATTAAAAATGCTGGAAATTTTATTCTTCATTTTTCTCTGGGAATATAAATATAGATGGAGTCTATATGTTTAATATTGATATTATCATACTAGTGAAAATACCCATTTATTCTCTTACTTTTTCGTTTATTTCAAACTGCATTTTTTTGCTTTCTAAAAATTTATTCAATTCAAATAGAAAATGGATTATATTTTAAAAATATGTCTTGGATTGTCACGAAATTTCCCTCCTTAAAAATGAAATTGTCAAAGCATTAAACAATCATTTTGGAAAAGATTTCGAGAATAAATTTTTGAAGAAACGAAAAGAATTTGGATAATCTATCGATATCAGAGCCATTATCGTTTTTCATGGCATTTGCATGTGAAATTTTTTTGTTAAAACAGGAAGCGTAAAGCTGCCGGTACAATTTTTTTTTCTTTTTCGAATTGTATAAAAAAAGGTAAATATTGCGACACGGTACAGAAATGCTGTTTAAGAAACAATAAGGATGTAACAAATCATAGGGCAGATTCTTTCAGTTTTGTATCTTTGAAAATGCAATATGGTTAATCAATAAAGTAACCTTTCGAAACAATAAGGATGAAACAAATCATAGGGCAAATTCTTTCACTTTTGAATCTTTGAAAATGCAATATGGTTAATCAATAGAGTAACCTTGCAAATGCTATCATTGAAAAGTTTCATAAACAGCTAATGATTTCATACAATCGTGTTTTTATTTTTCGAAATAAATAGAGAATTTATCTTTTTTTCGCAAGAAATTTCTTTCTACTTAATTCAATAAATTACATCCATTGTGTAGCAACATTGCATGAACAAAGTTACACCTAATCGGTAATTTCATTGTTTAATAATTGATTGATTATTTTTAGCAGACAGCGTCTCCCAAAAAGAGTTACGCCTACCAAATAAATAAGACAGTTTGTATAATGTTTGATATAGTATTCTATTATGTTTAATAAACACTTAATAAAAAAATATTTTAGGCGTGTTGTATCATCCTTATGTAGCAAAAGCTGATTAATTGATTGTTGTAATTAACAGTTATTTGGTACAGATGTCGAATTATAATGAGATATCAATGGCCGAGTATTCAAAGCTGCTATAGCGCGTTCCGAATATTTATAATTCTCCAGCTGTAAAACATTCGCTTTATTGTTGCCCTTTCGAACCATTCAAAATATCCGCAGTGGTAGACGGATCATGGTTTAGAGTCCCCTTGCCATTGGGCTCACCGTGCGAGGTTTTTCGTGATTTTCCTCGAAATTTAAAGCAATTAAGGATTAGTTCGGTCAAAAAGTACTTCATGCAGACAAATTTCTCCCAATACTTGATCCATGAGCAGCGATGGCTCATAGATCAAGCATTAGAGGAAATTCAAGTATTGGGAGAAGAGAGTTCGCCTTCCAATGAGACGAACCGGGTTCGAATCCCAGTAGATACGAATTCCGCATCCGATTCGCACCGACCACAGTGCTGACGTGAAATATCCTCAGTGGTAGACTGATCATGGGTTAGATTCCTCTTGCCGTCAGGCTAATCGTGGGAGGTTCTCATGATCTTATTCTCCATGTAACGCAAATGCTGGTTAGCTCCATCAAAAAGTCCTCCACGAAGGCAAATTTCTCCCATTTATTGACCCAGGAGTTCCCTTGTCTTCTGGATTGTTTTCAAAATTACAAGGCTGCGGAGTTGAACATTAGTAGTCGTAAACCCAAAAATTGGCTCAGCTGTTCAACGACAGATATAAAATAAAATAAAATAGTTGATCCACAATGAATTAGCAGACATGGGAAGCAAAGATGCAACAACAGGCAATTTGAACAGGGGGAACATACCCTACCCACCAGCCGTAATTAAGAAACAAATCAAAGATATAGCTATTAATAGATATTTGAAACACAACCACAAACGGATCAACAGCCAAAAAATACTTTAAACGAGTTTATGTTAACAGATAAATCTGCGACCCAGACGTCACTCAATTCTTAAAAGGACATGGGTTTTTCCCAAAACAACTAAATAGAATCAACATAAAAGACATAAACATGTGCAACATAGAAGAACAAACAAATTTCCTAAATAGAAAATCAAACATTAAAACATAAACTTTTCTACATCTCGAAATATTTCCCCACTAAGTGATGAAATTTTGGAACACCGCACTAGTTCGAAGTTCGACTTTTAATTTTAAAAAATATAGAATTGGATAGGTTGGAAAATACAATAATGACGAAGTTTTTGCTGAAGATTGTAGTTTGCAATTTTAGAATGAATTTGTGTCATAATCTGATAATTACACAGAATATAAAAAAAACACCAACGAAAGGCTTCGTCTTCATAAATGTTGGTATCAGTAAAGGTTCGTGTGGGGTCATAAAAAGAGGTCAACATGAGAGAGCTACTCTCTCTTATGTATAATGCTTTCTTTCATTGGATCATTTTTGCTGAGTTCATTCTAATTCAGTGTTTAAGCTCTAACCACAGAATTTATAAATTCCGTTATTTTTATTTTAATGAAAATCTGTTTTGCAATGGTTCTATATAAAGAAATTTTGTGTATTTGAGTTTCATTTTTCGAAAATTCTACATGGGATACTTAAACGTAGAAATGACTTATCAAAATATGTATAATATTTTTTCAAAAAGTTTCAATGGCAGAAAAAAAAACTCGTAACAACTCTATAAATTTGAATCTAGAGACCGGATTTCTATGTATAAGATGTAATATTGATGGTTTGAGGGCGTAACTTATATTGCTCCCTCACACGGCGACGAAAAAACCGTCCTCATTTCTTTTTCGAATTGGCAACAAAGAATAGAAAACATCAACCGTGCAAGCTGTCATAAACATGGAAGCATAAACGAAAACGTTTACATATTTCTGAGTGAAAATTCCGTTCTCATGTAGACTACAAAAACCATTTATATATCTTAACACTTCAAAAGTGAAGGTTGCCCCAATCATTAAATTTTCAACACAAGCAAAATGCTGCATTTAAAAACCTGGACAAAGCTCGATTGAAAAAAAAAGGCAAAACAAAGTAAAGATTCTTTGTAAAGTTTTTTGCATGCCTTTATCCGATTGTTAAGGAAACAAACTTGACATACTTATATTTCTACTAAGTTTACGAAAAGGTTAATTAGTTAACCTTTCTAAGCCAACCAAATGATAATGAACAGACAACGTTTGCCGTAAGGTTACTTACTACCTGGGAAAGCACCATCCGGAACTTTTAAAAAAAACGTTAAAAGAGGAAAAATGAATTTTTCATCTTAGATTCCTAGTTAGAACAAAGGTAAATTCTAGGCTGCAATGATAATTTATCTACGCATCATAATCATTTCTATGCTATTCTCTTCTATGGTTTCAATCATAATCAATCTCTATACTAGATTTTCAATAATCATTCTATTTCCATGCTATGCTGTTCTATTTCTATGTTATCATTTTTCAATAATCATTTCTATTTGAGCCGCGATGGCACAAGGAAAAAACGTTTCGCCTTCCAATGAGGTGAACCGGGTTCGAATGCCAGCGATGGCTAGTCGAAACGAATTTCGCATCCGGCTTGCACCAGCCACAATGCTGACATAAAATATCCTCAGTGGTAGACGGATCATGGATTAGAGTCCCCTTGCTGTCAGGCTAACGGTGGGAGATTTCCGTGTTTTTCGTCTCCATGTAACGCAAATGCGGGTTAGCTCCATGAAAAAGTCCTACACGAAGGCAAATTTCTCCATTACTTGATCCAGAAGTTCCCTTCTGGATTGGGTTCAAGATTACAAGACTACGGAGTTGAACATTATCAGTCGTAGACCCAACAAATTGGGTTGACTGCTCAAAAATGGTTATGAAATAAAATCATTTCTATTTCTATGCTAGATTTTCAATAATCAATTTTCAATCATATAACTTTTAAAATCTGAAATAAATATATATTATAAATATTTCAGACTTATTTCTATGAACAGTTTAAGGGGAGTCGGTAAGATATATATCAATAATGCTAAAACTGGTATTCCTTTTATAAAAAAATACTCAGGAAATCGCTTTGGTATATTTGAGATTATATCACTTGAATGCTGTGATAATGTTTTAGCATTAACAGGAATACTTTTTGAGTTCTGAAAGATTTTTGCTCAGAAATAATAAAACGTTTTCAAAATTTTTTTACAAAAAACAATTCTACCAAAGATATGTATCAACAGTTATAGCAGTGAAAACATGTATATGTAAATATTCGATAAAAAAAAAAGATATGAAGTCTTTTTTAGATGCTGAGAAAAAGTACATCAAAAAAAGTCAATTTAGCATTATTGGTATATGCCCTACATATATATTGCCTACATTGTATATTGTATATACATACTACATTGTACATACATTGTATATAATGCCTAAAACTAGCAGGCAATCTATGAAATCATTTATATTTCACGCATTTCCTAGGCAATCTATAAAAAGTCAAATGATAAATCGGCAAAGTATAAAACGCATCTCCGATTCGTTTCGAAATGTAATGAAGTGTAATTGAAAATGTCATTCAAGCCTGCCATGTTGCAACAAGTAGGTTAATTTCTTATTTTTTTGTATGAAAATTTTGTTTCCCTTAATAAGAAAGGCATAAATTATGTTTTGTACAACTTTCATTTTTCTTTACACATTTTGAATAAATTTTTTTTAATGGCACTCTCATTATTTTTTCAGATTAACTTTTTTGTTCTTGAGAAATGCACATCATTTGTATAATAACCTCATCAGGACGTTTTTTTCATATTTTGACTAAATAGCACTTGTCATTCTACAGAATGCCTAGGTATTACATACAATGCCTAGGGAAAGTATGTAATACTTCTCATATTTCATACCTTGCCTAAAAACATCGGGTATTATATACAATGCCTTGGCATTCTATAGAATGCCGGCGTTTCATACTTTATTATATATTTCTTACATATTTTATATGTTTTACATATTTTTCATATTAAGATATACGTGAAGGAAACTTTTTATCAAAGGAATGACATATATATGAATTCAGCGAAAACAAAGAAAGAAAGTATTTAGAATTCTTTCAATTACAATAAAAGCATGAATTGTTTATCCTATTAAACACTTGATAGCGTTTGAGCGTGTCATTAAGTGATAAGAAGAAAAAAGGACGATTTGTTTACAGTTGCCGAAAAAGAGCAATTCAAGTACTATCTTAAACTTGTCTAGAAGTTTTCAAAAAATTGTCAGACTTTTAAGCAGCACAAAACGCCTTTTCATTTCATTGTTTGTTTTTATTCGTAATAAGGACGTTTCAACCTTTTGCAAAATTTGTTTCATTCTTATTGCAACTGGAGCACGCAATCATGTTTACAGAAATACTTCATAAAAGTGTCTTTATCCCCAAAAAATAGTTTTCTGTTTCTAAAACACTTTCTTTTCAATTTCAATTTGCATGAAAGTTACAAAAAAAAAAGAAACACATTTCTGTTTCAAAAATTTATATATATTTTTTTCATGTTTCGAATGCTCTTCAAATATCATGGTTTCAATATAGGAAGAAGTCAATACCTCTGGGGGTACTGGATTGGAGATTGATCGTTCTCTGATTCAGGTCAAAATTACGATCTGTGGATGAATGAATGGATGTATGGATGAGTCCACCCTATAAACGGGTGTGACGTATGGGTGTGGCAGAAGTCGAATTCTTGGCCATAGATGGCACCACTGGAAAACAAGAAGAATCGCACCTCCTCTGCCTTAATGGCATACGTCAACAACAATATAGGAAGTTCCAAATTCGATAGATAAATTCAGAGAGAGGCGTAACATAAGGAATGAAAAAATCAGAAAAAAACCAATGCAGGTTACAACATTATGCTGAAAAATTAATATAAACGAAATTAAAAATTTGATAAATACAAAACATTTTTCTATTAATTATTACAAGAATTGTTCGAAGTGAACCCACTGAGGTCATTGTACTGATTACAACTACGTAAAAATTATATATTCTTGAAATTGCCAGTTATGTTTTTGATGATTTGAAAACAATTCACGCTAAGATATTTTGAGTCTACGCTGTTAGAAATTTCTCGGAAAAAATAGTTAAATAACAATTTATTGAATGGTTATTTTACCATATTTAATCAAAACAGTCAAACAACCGTAAATAAAATGGTAATCAAACTGTTGAGTTTGAGAAAAACTGTTTATTAACTGCTTTCACCTAATACAGTCAAACAACCAGAATTTTATCACACCAACTAGAACCACATAAAGAAGATACTGTGAACATATCATAGCCGAGCGGGCTTATCTGTCAATCATATGACTGGCAGAACTGGAGTTCGAGTCCTAGTGTTGACACCACCCCCATTCCCTTCAACACATGGAAAATTTATAGTGTCCGGCACTCTACAATGCCCATTACCTTACGAAAAGACGAGTTAGTATGTCTAGTTAAATAATTATATTTTTTTACGTTTTTGAAAAATGCTAGTTGTAAATGGTTAAAAAAACCGTATAGTTTTGTACTCATGGTTTTATAACCATACTTCTGGTAAATGGTTTCAAAACCATAAAGGAAAATAATGTTCTTTACTGTAAACTTTACGGTTAATCGGATGGACAGAGAGCTGCCAGTTTTTTACCATAATTTCAGAATGAAAATTTTAACAGTGTACAGTCATCGCATAAACAAATAATTTAAGATGGCCCCAAAGGAAAAAGGCTTTACGAGATTTTCCTTCTCTCAACGTGGTGTGCAGGTATGTAACGCACATTGTCACGTTGGTATTCTTTACAATGTACTGTGTTAATGGTACGCACATGATCTAAATTATTATATAAATTATTGTGAGAATATGAAACACTATGAGGCGCTCTAAAATTTTACTATAGATTCCAATGCACCTTTCTTCTAACACTGAGAAAAAGTTTCTAGTGAAATTACCGTACTACATGGAAATGTCATTCCTGATGAAAGAAACCATGATTCTGATAACAAAAACTAAAATATGCGGTATTTTAAAAATTTATTTGGTAATTTTTCGGTTCACATGTTTACAGTAAACCGGAAATTCTCAAAACTGTTGCTCTTATTAATACACATTTAGTAAAAATACGAAATTTAAAAGTAAATTTGACCGAATAAAAGGTTTTTGTGCCATACTCTAAGGTTCACCCCCATTTATAAAATTTTAGTTCATATTATAAAACTATTTTTTTGTTAGTTTTGTCGAAATCATTACCAAAGAGCTTCGGTAAAAATTACTGAGATTTTAGATGTTATCATTGACCCCAAAACACGGTTTATTTTCGAGTGTGCTGGTAGTTTTGACCATACTTTTTTCACAGTGTAGATTCCCAAATAAATGGGCAAACATTTTCACTGCACAATAATTCTGAATTATAAAAAACATATCTTTAGAAAAAAATTTAAAATCTTATACATGTGTCTCATTTAGAACTATGAAAGGAATAAACCGGATGATCTATAAATCACCAAAAATAGTTCAGATAACCATAATACGAACCTTGAACTATAATACGCAGCAACTTTGCGACAGCCTTAATAAGGTATTAATTTTAATCAGGACCTGATTATTTATAATCGTAACCTGATGATCTATAAATCACCAAAAATGGTTCATATAACCATAATACGAAACTTGAACTATAATACGCTGAAACTTTGCAACAGCCTTAATAAGGTATTAATTATAATCATGACCAGATTGATTATAATCATGACCTGATTAATAATAATCATGACCTGATTAATTATAATCATGATCTGATTAATTATAATCATAACCAGATCTATAAATCACCAAAAATGGTTCATATAACCAAAATACAAACCATGAACTATAATGCGCTGCAACTTTGCAACAGCCTTAACAGGGTATTAATTATAATCATTACCTGATTAATTATAATCATAACCTGATGATCTACAACAGCCTTAATAAGGCATTAATTATAATCATATTCCCATTTAAACTAAACCATAGTACCAAGTAATAAAATATTAGAAAATCTGTAATATAATCTGATTTTTGTTAGCAACATATTAAAGTTGCGGCAAATTTGAGCTTTGATATGGTTCATCACCACGTAGCAAAGTTTCAATCAAAACTGAAATTTAAATTTCAGAAAAGGTGAGAATGAAGGTGAAACAAAAATAGTCAATCAATAATTAGTAAAGTATTATCTAGGCTTTTTTGAGCGAATCAACATTTAATCGTGATTTTTTTCATGTTTTTCCTTTTACTTTTTTTGTATTTATTTGACTTTTCTCTGTAATGGAGGCAGATCGTAAAGACACGGTGACGAAGTCAAGCATAACTATCCGCGATCAGTAAGTGGGTAATCAACCACTTTGATTAGCCAGTGTTGGATCCGAGGGTACGTGGTATCCGTCCTCGTAAACTGTTTTACCATTAAGTGCTCGACTTTGTGTGCAGGTCGCTTGGCTACCAAATCAGAGGAGCCATCCCCACTGTAGAGAATCAAAATTGTGAGGCCATGTCTTTTATATCATCATCAGGGATGTTTCCCAGACCGTCGCCGATGGCCCATTGTGAAGCTTTAGTGTGACGTAAATAAAGTACCTACCAACATTTAATGGAGATCAGATAAAACTCGAATAACTATGTAGCATTTCATTGCAAGAATTTCGCTTTCAACATTAATGAAGCAATACAATATAGTTAATTAAAAAAAATTCTATATAAAAAGTAAAAAATATAGTAATTTTTAAAAGCCAAATGATTTCTCATATTTGACTATTTAAATTATATCAACCATAAAAAATTCCCCAAAAAAATTTTTCACTAGATTTTTACAGATAAAAAAAGGATGACAAATTGAATTGAAATTGAGTTACACGCAAAACAGAAACATCATTTGAAGAAGAAGAAACATTTTTCAATAAATGCAATTAAATTTGTTAATTCAAAAATAAATTAAGATTAAAATAACTTACCCTCAGTGTTTGTTTCGTTTAGTTTATAAGTCTCCATGCATTCTTCCAAAGAACCAGGTGAATTCATTTAAGTTTTCTCTTAAATTTAAATATCCCTGACTGAAATCGCAGTTTGAGTATTGTTGAAAATATCAAATGAAACTCAATATTTTAAAACACCATATCGTTTCTTCAAGCATAATTGCTATTTAACAGTATATGTTCAGAAAATTCGAACTTACATTTTTTTAACATTAAATATACATTGAAACATTAGTATAATAAATTAATTAATAAATTTTGTACCTTAAAAATTTATTCAAAAGAAAAATACTGCAGTAACTTAGAACTTCCTAAAGGTTCCGCGTTAATACTGACACAAAAAATGCACACAAAATTGAAACACGTTAATCATGTTTCCCATAACAGAATAAATAAACATCATAAAGCTTTCTCTAAGCTTGATTTCAATCTAGAAAAATTTTCCACGTTCAGCGTATGTCAAAAGTGTGACGTCACTTCCCAGATGATTTATTTAACTCTCTTCTTAAGTAATGAGTGAGATATTTTTTTCCCCTTAGGCGCCAAAGAAAAAGATAAAAATGTATTGAAATTACACATTTGAATTGCATATTACCGATAAGTTGTTACTTGATGCTTGGGACATATTTTTATCAAGTTGTTTCTTACTTCATTTTACGAAATTATCGTAATGAAGTTTTCTTTTACTTCATTTTGCTTTTAGAAATATTGTTTGTCTAATTCTTTTGAAAAGTGGCAGTTATACAATATTCATAAGAAAGGAATTTTCGCTTTATTAGCAAAAATGTTGGAATTGAATTAAAATACTTGAAAATACATTTAGGATGAATTATCCACCTACGATAATATAAAAATTATTTTTAACTCTATTAAGGTCTGGTAATTTTTGAGAAAAAAAACGGACATTAAATTTATCTTTTATTCTAGAAAATTATATAAAACTATGCATTCATTTCTACTTTTTTGGTTAATTGTAAATATGCATCTTTGATACGTGCTGTCATCTAATTTAAAAAAAAAAACTAACTATCTCAAATACATTACAAATAGTCTTGTACTACCATCTGGTTGTATAGATTGAGAAATAAACGTGATTCCGGGCATAGTAAAGAGATTGTTTTAATTTTTACTCTCGTTATTTTTTAATCCTTCCTTCCTTCCTCAATGGCACGACAGCCCCGGGTGAGCCCTGGCTTTCTCAATCAACTTCCTCCAGGCCTGCCTCCGCCTGGCAGTTGTCTTCCAGTTTGAGACTTTTAAGACTGAAAAGTCTCTTTCCACGCAGTTGGCCCATCTCAGCTTTGGTCGACCTCTGGGCCGTGATCCGATGGGCTGAGCCGAAAAGATTATGTTTGTCGAACTTTCTCTGTTCATTCGAATGATGTGACCAGCCCATTTAATTCTTTGGATTTTTACATACTTGCAGGGCCTGATTATCGCCTAGGCCCAATAGGCACGGGCCTAGGGCCCACACTTTCTGGGGGCCTCAAAAATTAGTAAAAAATCCACAATATTTCATTTAAAAAAATACTGAACGAAACAGTTTATCTCAAAAAAGGCATTTTTTATTTCAAATTTTCTTTATATTGTGATAAACCAAACTCGTGTAAACATTGCACTAATCAATTTCGAAAGTACAGCTGAATTTTAATTGGTGCAATCTTTACTCCAATGGCTTAAGCAAATGCAATTGGAATGCATATTCGCAAAGTCACTTATAAATGATTAGTGTCAACAAGAACTAAAAGCTTATTCTTAACAAATATGTAAAGCTGTAGATGGAAGGCTGCAATCTTTAAAATAATTCAGCTAATCAGTGACTTAAGCTGTGAAAATCACTGATTTCAATTGTTGGTGGACACCAAACTATTTTTATTTTCATGCAACATTGTTTTGTTGCTTTGTATTTTGCTTTAATATTTACATGTTTAAACTTTATCTTAGAAAAATAATCTTTAATTGTCTACTTTCAAAATTTTTTAGAATGTTTCTCTTTAATCATGCAGTTCAATAGATTTTTTTAATAGTTAGAACTGCTCTCCAGAAATTTGATTTCAAAATATTTTGTTAGGGGCCCTGAAAATTTTGTGGGCCTGGGGCCAGAATTTGTCTTGATCGGTCCCTGCATACTTGACAACATCAGGCTCTCTAAAGGCCCGATAGAGTTCTGAGTTTGAACGTCTGTACCAAGTACCATCAACTTGTTTGCCCCCAAAAATGGATCTAGGATCCGACGTTCGAAGATTTCCAAGGAATTCTCATCTTTCTGTGTTGTTGTCCAAGTTTCTTTCCAAGGAGTTCTCATCTCTCTGTGTTGTTGTCCAAGTTTCTGAGGCATATGTTAGGATAGGTCTGATTAAGCATTTATAAATTAACAGTTTAGTATCTCTTTTTAGTAGGTTTGATTTTAAATATTTTTTTAATCCATAAAAACATTTACTTGCACTATTGATTCTTCTTTGTATTTCGGGTGCGATATTGCCATTAACGTTGACTTCAGAACCAAGATAAACAAAACTGTTTACTTTTTCAAACTTGTATTCACCAATTTGCAAGTGAGTTGTAGAATCAGTTATTTTGGTGCATTGCATATACTTGGTTNGAATTTCTAATAAATGTTTGCTTCACGGAATTTGCTTAGTCACGTGCTCACTTGGTCACGTGTTTTTCGAAAATAGTCATATGTATGTCGAAATATTTGTAGAAAATTTTAAAGAAAGCCTTAATTAGTCCGGAATCAGCTAATTATAAAGCAATTCTTAGTTGATATATAGAGCAAACATTACAGAGGAGGCAGTAGGACATGTACCAATAATGCTATAACTAACTTTTTTCGATGTACTTTTTCTCAGCATCTAAACAAAATCTTACTTCAGTTTTTTTTTCCCTCTGAATATTTGCATATACATGTTTACACTGTGATAACTGTAAAGGCATGTCTTTGGCAGAATTCTTTTTAAAAAATTGTGAACTGAAAACTTTCAATTTTTTTAAAAGTTTTATCATTTTTGACCAAATATGTTTCATAACTCAAAAAGTATTCCTGTTGATGCGAAAACATTAACACAGCATACAACTGATATAATTTCATATATCTCCAAAAAATTTCAAAGCTGTATAAGTAATTTCTTAGAAAAGGTACAACGAAAAAGATCAGTTTTAGCCCTATCGACTCTCCTTAATATAATTGACAGATTTATACAAATCTTCTTTTGAGAACATAATAGTTTGTATTATGCAACTAAAATCCTACATGCCTTTTTAGGACAGTTTACTTCTATTTTTTTCACATAAAACTTTCCCCTTTTACTTACTCGAAGTGTAAATAATTTGCCTGATGGTTTCCCAACTTGCTTTAAAATTGTCGGAAATAATTCATGAACGGAAAAAATGCATGTGATCTTGTTGTAAGCTTTGTCATTTACTACACACTTTAAAGCGTGTATGAAAGCATGATTCTGTATTAACTTAAAATGACTCAGAATTCTCAATAATAAACTCGGTTAGGTATTACACTATAGATTTTACAGTGTACATTTTTATGTGAAACTTTCCTATCAACCTCAATCTACATGTTACACTAAATTCAATACTTTTGAAGAAGAAGAACATGCGCTCCGAAACATTTTAAACAGTTATTTAATGCATTACAGTATCAAATTTGAGAAAACAAAATCTAGCTCACGTTTTTACCTTTATGCAAATGCTGAAAAGTCTCAGCATATTTTCCAACGGAACAATCCAAAAAATAATCAATGAGTTCAAAAAATAGATAATCTAAAAAGTTAAAAATAGTAATAACAATAATTAAAAAATTAAATACATATTAGTGGAGGAAGCAAAATTTCACTCCCCCACCTTTCCTGTGAAATCTAAAGCGATAAAATATTCTTATTTATTCTCAATTTAAAAAAAAGAGGTGAAAATTAAAATAGATATCATTAATTACCTTAGTTTATCTTTTAATTATGCAGTTTAAGTTTGGTTTAATTTAGGTGCAAAACTTGTTTTTAGTTCCTTATCATCTAAAACTAATTAATAAAAGCTAGGGTGACACTATCTCTATTACTTTCATCTATTTCTGCTTAGTAAGAAAAAAATGTATTTTTGTTTATTACAATTAATGCTTCTTTAAATTTATGCGGAAAATTATTTTTTTGGTATTGATATTTTAACTGGCTAACTACAAATCACTAGGTATTTGTACGATTACAGTTATTTGTAATGTATTAACTAAAAGGCAAGCAAGCTACAGTAAAAGGCCAATATAAACCCACTCTGTAAAAAATTAATTATTATTACGTGGAAATTTCAAACTACTGCAAATTACGGTAAGGTATCTTTGGTTCCGGTACAGAGAAAACGCATGGTTAAAAATACCAGAATCTGGTAAAATTCACCATGTTTCTGGCTCTATTGGAACACAAAAAAGCTCTGTACTTTTTACAGCAGCGCTTTGGTACTGATTTTGGTAAAATAATTAATAAAATATTGTTACATAATTTGGTAATTTTATTGTGATGCCTTAGAGTATGGCATAAAAACCATTTATTCAGTTAAATTGCATTTTTAGTTTTGTGTTTTTGTTGCATTTTTAGTAATGAAAACTACATTTTGAGAAATAGAATTCTCGTTATGAACGAAACATTGCCAAATGAATGACTAAAATACAATATATTTTGGTTTTAATGGTTTCTTTTATCAAAAATATAATTTCCATTCAGTATGGTAATTTTTTCATAATTCTTTTCTTCTTATAGTGTGATTTTCAGGAGCAATTTTGTTGTGTAATAAAAAATAATAGAAATTTTGTTATGAAGTATATTTTAATTTCATGTAAGCATATTTTAACCACAATCAACATTTTCTATCAATTAGTAAAGAGAATTGAAACATGCTTGGTAACATATAAGCTTTGACCAGTTTTTCATTAAATTCGACACTAAGAGCTAATATTTCATCTGTACAATTCGACTGAACAAACCACCATCTTGGCTGCAATATTTTCACTATCTTGAAATTGCACTATTTCTCGATTTTAAGCTTCTAATAATAGTTCGAAAGCATCTGTTATACGTTTGAAATATTCCCTGCCATCATCTCACACGAAAATTTAGTTAAATAGTTGAAATATACACTAATTATTCACCAAATTTACTGAGATCTGAAAAGCACAATTTTTTTTCTCCAACGAGCTGTAGACGGGAGTTAAGTTTCACCAATTATTCGTTAGTTGGTTGGTTCTAATGCCACTTGCCACTCGGATAAGTCTGCTTGGGGAAACCGAGCAAATTAAGACTGAGCGTGCGATTCTTGTCTTTCAATGGCGCCATCTACAACCAAGAATTCGACTTCTGCCACATCATACGTCGCACCTGTTTATAAGGCGGACCCATTCATACATCCATTCATTCATTCACAGATCATAATTTTGACATGAATCAGAGAACGATCGATCTCCAATTCAGTACCCCCAGAGGTATTGATTTGTTATGGGAACAAGGTGGACTTTGCTATTCGATAGAAATTTAACGTACATCAGTCTCCAACTACGCGGGGAGTTTTCGGCCTGCTGGGTTCGAACCCTCGAACTCTCGGGCATTGGCCCAGCGACCTACCAACGATGTGTGAATAAAGAATCCTTTGAACTGTGTAGTAACTCTCGATTCGGTATCAATTTGAAATAAAGTAATCATTCAGGCTATTTTAGAAATCAAATTATAAAAATGCGTCTTTTTTTAAAATTTGATTTCTCAGAAATTATTGAACCGATTTTGTTCAAACTTTGTATTTTGCCATTTCAAACTACATTCTCGAAAATTATGGAAGAAATCGCATACATAGAAATTCGAAATTCGATTCTTGAATATTAATAAGTAAATATAAAAAATAATAAATATTTACTGTCATCTTATACGTCTTTTTAGTCTGGTTTTGTAAATAAAAATATCATCTGCACTACATTACTAATTAACATATTTGAAATCACCCTCTCTAGCTAGAGTCCTAGAACGTAAAAATCCTACCATTAAAATAATCACAAAAAGTTATTCAGTTGCTTTTTTGAGCACTTCACATGAAAAGTTTAAAATAACTGAAGAAAGTGGATATTTATGAATTTATGATAACCTTTTTAATACTTCACAAAATTTTATTTATTGTACACAAGTTACTAATGTTTGCTTATGCGCTTATGGTAAAGTCTATATTATAATCATATAATTAAAAGATGGTGTTATATGTAATTTGTAGCAAACTATACAGTGAAATATTTTGAAAAGAATAAAAATAATTTTTCTAAAAACTATTCTTTATTCTTTTAAAATTAACCAATTATTTTTTAAATAAATATATTCTGTTAATTCTCAGGTACTTTTTATATAATGTTTTTAAGCTTTTTTTAAAATGAAAAACATTCATTTCAATTTAAATATTGATTTTAACAATTATTTGTTTAATGCCATCGTCTCTTAAGCTATTTGCAAAGTAAAATTTTATTTTTTTCCAAGTCATCTTAAATAAGTGATAATAAAAGACGTATATCATTTTGTTCATACTTAATTGTTGAATGTTAAAAGTGATTACAATATCGAATTATTTAATTTAAATGAACTTTTAAAATTGAAAAACATAACATCATAATTAAATCTTTACTATTTATCTTTAACTATCATAGCAATCTCATTAGAAATAAAATAATCAAATTATATTTTGGAAGTAAATTTGGTCGTTATTTTTATAACAAAATGTTCTTAAATAAACAGTTATTTCAATAATTTTTTAATTAAAAACTTTATGCCTGTACCATTTAAATATTGATCAAAATAATATTTCAAAAACAATAATAAAAGTATAACTATAAATAATAAACCTAGCAGATTTTTTAAACTAATTAATAGAAAATTGTATTTAACATTTTATCATGTAAAAAAATGACTTATTTAGAATAAGATACTATTTTGTAAACGAAACTTAATTTGATGATAAGGAAAGAACCTTCCGTTTGGGAATAAAAAAATGTTTGTATTCAAATAAATGCTAATTTAATGTTAATATATAAACGTTTTTTTCCCAGCTTCAATTCAAAAAGAATTAAACAAACATTTTAGAAGGCTAGTTTTATTTATTTTGAATAACAAAACATTGTATTTCCAACGCAATCTTATACAGGATTATACGTAAAAAGGAACCGGAATTCAAACAAACGCTTGTAATAATGATTTTTTTAATCAAAACACAGGTAAATTCAAATTAAAAAACTATTTTTTACTAAATTTTAAATAAATCAGAAATTTTTAACTTTTAATACAAAATTTACAATTATTTATTTATTTATTTGTGGATTCCAAATACTTTTCGAAATTTTGAAAAGACTAAAACGAAGTAAGAGAACTAAATGTTTAAATTGTACTGTTCTTTACACAATTGCTAATTTAATTAAACAAATGTATAAGCACTTCATCATTTAGAAATATCATTAATTATATAAAAAAATTGTATATGGTCCTGTATCCCATAAACATAGCATTTAATATACAGGGTGTTCCAAAATTATCTTTACAACTTCAAAAATTCATAACTTCGAACATAAACAAGATATTTATATTCTGTCTTTTGCATATATTACTGCAACTAATAAAGTTTTTTTTTCCAATAGGCTGAAAAGTTTTTAAGTGAGGATGTGGACACCACAACAGAAAGCTCAATGCGTCTCATGGCCGTATTCGTCTCATGGTTCATAGAGACAAAATCAGATACACAGGTGCAACGGAACTTCAGGACAAATTTCCAAAGAGACTCAATCCAATCCAGACCCTCCATCCGTGCATTTCACACAAGCTTCATGAGCACCAAATCAGTATTGCATAAAAGCCGACCCAGCACAAGTCCAGAAAATGTGGAGCGAATACGGCCATGAAACGCATTGAGCTTTCTGTTGTGGTGTCCACATCCTCACTTAAAACTTTTCAGCCTATTGGAAAAAAAACTTTATTAGTTGCAGTAATACATGCAAAAGACAGAATTTAAATATCTTGTTTATGTTCGAAGTTATGAATTTTTGAAGTTGTAAAGATAATTTTGGAACACCCTGTATATTTTTCGTATTCTACTCAAATCAAAATGTAATGAGATGAATAAAAAAATTAAATTAAAAAATTTTTATAGATAAAAATAAGATAATAATGAGATGAATATAAAAATAATGAGAAGAAAATAAATACGAAAATCTTAAATTATTATGAGAGTCGCAAATAACTACTTAAACTCGAAAAAAATAATAATGCTTTTGAAAAATTTTAAATCACTATTGAGGAAGGCCGAACTAAAACTTTAAAAGCTGTTTAATTGCCTTAGAAAGTTGATAAGAATTAAAAGATAATTATAAGAAATCCCTGGAAATTTCAAGTGGCAATTAAGCAGGTTTTAATTTTTTACAAGCACTAGCTAGATAGCAATATGTTTCTTGATGACGTTCAAGTACAGGGCTATTCATAATTCCCTCCGCCTGTAAACGCCATTTTTTTCCCTACAACTGACTTCAGTGGTACATGTTACTGCCATCTACCGGAAACTGCTTAAATTAAAACTTGAATACTTTCGGAACAATTTCATATGTTTTTTTTTTGTTGCCATATTCGTCTTCGTATTTTTACTATAATGCTTCGAAACCCCGGAGGGAATTAAGAATAACCCTGTATGTTCTTAGCTTAAATAAAAATGCCTTACCCCAAATAAGTATATTTTTAAATTAATTTTTAGAGAATTAAAAAATTTAGGGTGGTGATTACGGAACACTCACTATGCAGTTCGTGTAAAAAGTTTAACGCAGGGAATTCGCAAGTGAATTTTACTCCTTCATTTTGTGATCCTCCTGCTCAACACGAATGCTTCCATTCAACGATATTCTGCTTGTTTTTTTTTTGTTTTTTTTTGTCTTTGAGTTGAACTTATGCTTTCAACGATATTTTGCTTGTTTGTTCTCTTATCTTTGAGTTGAATTTATGCTTCCAACGATATTTTGTTTGTTTGTTCTCTTATCTTTGAGTTGAATTTATGCTTTCAACGATATTTTGCTTGTTTGTTCTCTTATCCTTGAGTTGAATTTATGCTTTCAACCATATTTTGCTTGTTTGTTATCTTATCTTTGAGTTGAATTTATGCTTTCAACGATATTTTGTTTGTTTGTTCTCTTGTCTTGGAGTTGAATTGATGCTTTCAACGATATTTTGCTTGTTTGTTCTCTTATCTGTGAGTTGAATTTATGCTTTCAACGATATTTTGCTTGTTTGTCCGCTTGTCTTTGAGTTGAATTTATGATTTTAACTATATTTTGCTTCTTTGTTCTCCTGTCCTTGAGTTAAATTTATATTTCTAATCATAATTTGCTTGTTTATTTTCGTGCCTTTATGTTAAATTTGTATTGCAAAATGTTTTAAAACTGAAATTTTTCTCGAATACGCATTTTGTATTGGGGAAAATTAAATACAGTACAACTTTAATCTTTTAGTGCATTTATTTTAGTTTTTAATAATTTCGCTAAATGAAGTGAAATAATTTTAGAATACTTAAGCAGTGATTTAAAAATAAAATTTATTTATTTTTCATTATCATTCATTTCTCATTCTTCATTATTTTTAGTAAATATTTAATGCTTATCAATGTATCCATTAAATATACCCAGTTTTGACTTGTTGCTTTTTTAAGTAACATTTAGTACAAAAAGGTGTCACACAAATGCTTATAAAACATTGAATTAAAGAATGAATGCCTGTTTTTCTTTACAAAAGAAAGTAATATAAATAAAAAATTTAGCCAAGGTTACTTTGTTTTTAGAGTCGAAAAATGCTAAATATATTTTTATTTGAATAGTTAAGCAAACATAAATTAGTTGCTGCCTCATACAAATGCTAAGTAATGTCTTGCATAGTAACATGACTCGATGATGGTAAATCTATAATATTGAAACATAAAATGTGATCGAGTCTTAAGAATAAGCACCTATTTTTGTGAGCTCGAAACATGTCGAATTTTACCACCTTCTTAATGTTATGAAACAAATGAAGTTTTTTTTATCAAGTACATTTTTGAGCTGTGTTGTTTGATTTTTACATTTTGAGTCCTATGGATATTTTGCACGAAATTGAGTGACACCAAATCAACGCTGAATTGATGAGTGGTTTAATTAGTATCAATTGTGAATATTAGACTGTTTACGATTCAAAAAATGTTATATACATATCTAAGGTATTATTTCTTACACCCTTATTGACACTCGTATAAATCCCATAAAAGTTGGTTGTAAAAAATTTTATGCACAAAATTACAATTTTGAACTCATATTTATGACATTGTTATCTGAAATAGTGAGTTAATTGGGATTAATTAGATTAATAAAAATGGAAATTAATAATTTAAAAGCGTTGAATTGAATGAGACCAAAACCAAGTTAAAAGAAGTAATAATTTAGAAGCTATGAGAGTTTCATGCATCAAAATTTTTTTATTTATTTATACCATTTTACAGATAAAGCATCTATAACTTGAAAACAACTATTTCTAACAACTTGATTTTCAACTTATTTGATTAAGTGCAACGGAATACATAAGAACTATTGCTCCACTTGTCTAGATAGCTATGTCAAGAATAAGTTATAGCATTTAAGCTATTAATTCTATCAATTTTATATTGATCTCATTCAATTCATCGTAAAAAATAAATACAATCCTAAGGTTATTTTGTCTACAAAACAAGATCAATTANAATCTTATTCGCTTAGGCGTAGAACAGTAAATAATTCCGCATTTGCCTAGATATAAATTTTTCAAAATTATAAATAGATATATTCTTTATGCCTGATTCTTTATGCCTGATATGCTTATGAATAGATTTTTATGCCTGATTCTTACAAAGCTCTTCGGTGAAAATTACCGTACTTTTTGCTGTTCCCATAGAATCTGAAACAAGGTAAATTTTCCCATAATCTTGTAGCGCTGACCATATTTTTTCTCAGTGTACTAAATCCCTTATTGTTTCATATTTAGAAATCTAATCAACTTGGTTTTAATGTGATTCTATTCAGAGTTAAAAAATACACGTGAAACAATATATCGCATGTTTAAATAGTAAAATATCTATAGCATCGCATATTTAATATCTTTTCCGATATCACTCAATAAATTCAAGATGGTGTCTGAAATACATCTTGGAGGAAAAGCGAAATTCAGATATCCCTATTGGTCCTGAACCATAACTTTTTAAACTATTTCCAGTTTTTCTCTATTTATTTCCGTATTATTCCTTATTCTTCAACCTCTTAGAAACAGCTCTAGTTCTTAAATATTTAAATAGTTGTTTGAGAATCTAAGAAAGTCAAATTTTCACTTTGAAATAATTTGTTAATTTTCTAGTTAATTACTTTTGGAAATTAAATGTGTGTTTAAGGTAAAGAAAATTCCCGGAGGGGATGTTATCACAAATCTCCCCTTTGTGTTATATCAAATTAAATTTTAATTAAAACTTAGCTAACTTTCTACTTTACATATTCAATCTTTCAAATCACTTTTTGATCATACTTATAATTTACAATAACATGCTGCTTGAAACTTTTGTTGGGGAAAAACTTAAGCGATCTAATTATTCTTCTCTGCAATTTGTTAAATTCCGGATCGAATTAAAGTTAAATGTACAACCACCTTGACTGCCTCATCCGTAAAATCCAGTTCACCTTAAAATCTATTTTTATCTTATAATTTTATACCATAATTTTTACAGTCATATTTAATTAATTACAGTGTTTCAATCATTTTACTGTACATATTGTGGTAAAAATGATGGTATATAATATTTTTTGTCCCATAAACGTATTTTTACAGTGTAGTAGCAAGTTTTTTCAGATATAAAACGTAAATATGACTAAAAGATATCCTAGATTGCGTAATTTTGTGATCTGAGTTCGCCGCTTAATTTATGTGCATCCATAATTTGTGTCATTAAGGTGTCTTTATCGATCTATTTTTATATTTTATCTTATAACAGCCGTTGAACAGCCGACCGAATTTTTGGGTTTATGACTACTAGTGTTCAACTACGTAGCCTTGTAATTTTGAACACTATCCAGAAGACAAAGGAACTCCTGGATCAAGTATTGGGAGAAATTTGCTTTAGTTGAGTACTTTTTGATGGAACTAACCTGCATTTGCGTTACATGGCAAGGAAGATCACAGGAACCTCCCATGGTTATCCTAACGGCAAGGGGACTCTAACCCATGATCCGTCTACCACTGAGGCTATTTCACGTCAGCACTGTGGTCGGTGCAAGTCGAATGTGAAATTCGCATCGACCAAATATCACCGGGATTCAAACCCGGTTCACCTCATTGGAACGCGAATGCTCTATCCCCTGAACCATCGAGGCTCTTTATCGATCTATTTAGGTTGTTCTTTAGCACGTAAAACACTGATTTATGGATTAAAATTTCGTTTTTTCTTTCAATGGATTTTCGTTTTTTCTTGCACTCATTGTGCTCAAAGAGCCTCTTTAGAAAAAGTTCTAACACAAATAACA
This sequence comes from Parasteatoda tepidariorum, assembly GCF_043381705.1. Classification (NCBI taxonomy): domain Eukaryota; kingdom Metazoa; phylum Arthropoda; class Arachnida; order Araneae; family Theridiidae; genus Parasteatoda; species Parasteatoda tepidariorum. The sequence goes on from NC_092213.1 coordinate 26,709,490, forward strand.
AATACATAAATAAAATAAAATCATAAGTTCTCCTTAAGAATTATTTTTCGATAAAACTTTGCAGAAATAATTGTTCATCAATCTTTTTTTTTAATTGTGTCAGTTTCAGCACGTATCATTGCGTCATGTTAAAACATCCCACTCAGGCATGATTATTCTCAATGCCCAGATGAAAAGCGATAGTTGAGCTAATTTATGGCTAATTTGTTGAGGTTATGAGAACAAAATCAATGCTGAAAAATAAATATTGATTCAAAAATATAAATTAAAACATACGTTACTCATAATACATCGAACGCAAAACAGTGATCCAACAGTGGAAAAAATTTGTGGTAATATTACCGTTCTGTACATTAATGACATTTTCGGTCAAAAAAAAACACTATTGAGGTTAATGAAACCAAATATACGTTACTTAAACCGTTCATTTGGAGATTTTTTCATTCGTTAAGGTCACGATTTATCGGAAATTCTAGTTTTCAAAATTACAGTTCTTATAACCCCACATTCTGCAAAAATTCCAAAACAAAAAGTAAATGTAACCGAATAAATGGTTTTTATGCCATGGCCTAAAGTATCATGATAAAATTATCTAATTCTACCATATTTACCAAATTTTATCACAAAAACCCTAATTTATTGTTATTTTATGAAAATCATTACCAAAGCCCTTTGATAAAATTTACAGATCTTTTTAGTGTTCTCCTAGAGTCAGAAACACGGTGAATTTTCCCATATTCTGGTAGTTTTGATCAAACTCTTTTTCTCAGTTAAAAGAAAAGTTACGCCTACCACCCTGATTCCCAATACAAATGGATTTTTTAATACACTCAATGCTAACTACATTATCACTAAAATGGCGTCAGTCACAAACGTGTGAAACCTTAAACATGTCCTGGTCCCGAAATGACTATTTCAAAAATGCTTTAATTTTCAATTAAACACGCTTATTTGAAAGTATTTTTGTCTAAATTTTAAAAAAAAAATAAAATACCTCTAACAGGATATAATACAAACCTCAAAAATTAATAAAATAATCCAGATTTAAACTTCAATGAAATTCCAACGAAAAATTTCTTTAATGACTATATTTAAAACTGTATTTTTCAAATTTCAGTTCATTAACTAATAATAATTAGACAAATGATTTAAAAAATTGGTAAAAAAATTCTATATTATTAGCTTAAGTAATTAAAAAATGCCTTTAATAAAGAAATTTGAGGGAAATAAAACATTTTATGAAACCTTTATTTCACAGAAACAATGTATTCTATTAAAAGTTAAAAGTTATTCTTAGAAATGTCAATAAAAAAAACACTGGAAAGTTATTGATAACCTTAAAAACAATGGAAATTGTTATCATTCAGAATACAATAAGTGAAATGGAATTAATAAAAAAGTATGTTTTTAATAAGAAAAAATCCAACTATTAATAAATTTAATATCTTTTATAATTTGAAAAAATGCATAAATTTTAAAATTATAGTTTGCAAAAAATTATATATTTAATTATTATAATTCTTTTAAATTTCAGCTAATGTTTTAAACAAAAATTGGCTAGTTTAAAAGAAATTACATTTTTACCCATTTTAATTAAGTTTCTATTTTTTTAATTAATTAACTCCTATATTTATAATTTTTAACATAATTAACTTTTCCATTTAAAAAAATTAAGAAAATTATTGATGAAGATTTAGTGTTAACTACTCAGTACTTAATATTTTTTCTAAAAAATCACCAGAAAAAATTCTATTTAATATAGTGTCTAAATGGTTATTTCTGTACTTTGTAATAAGGATAGAAATTTTTACTTTTACAAAGCTAAGAAGCATTTAATTAACTAGTATGTCTGGATAAATCTTTTAAGATACTTATGGAATTTTTTTTATAAAATCAATTTTCTGATTAAATTAAGTAAGATTTTAATAAAGATATCAAATAAATTGAGTTAATGAAGAATATTTTTTTATCACCTAAAAAACTACCTGACACAAAAAGCTCTGTAATATATTTTAAGTGATAAAATTATGTCAAGGCAAAAAAAGAGTGATTAACCTAAAGCACATGGAAGGGTTTGAAGTAAATATTTTGATGATCTTCATTATTAAATTTATCAACCCGTCACTGTCGATACGTTTTCGTAATTATCACAATAAAAAAAAAGATTATTTATTACGTTAGAGAAGGGAAAAAAAACTTTCTTTTAGCAGATAAATTTAAGGAAGAGTTTTTTTAAACTTTTCAGATTTTAATCTGCAACATGAATGATGGTAAAGCGCGTCTCAAATAATTAAAAAATTGATAACAATAAAACTGGAATTGAAAATAGGTATTTAATGTTAATTAATTAAAGCTTGAGAATAGTTATTTAAGGTTTAATAAACAATAAGTATTAGTAATATCTAATGCAAATTAAAAACCATTAACAATTAAAAATAATTACATAATGTTAAAAAATTACTTAAAACAAAAACTAATTAACTGAAATTAATTAAAATTTCTTTCTCACTCAATTTAACTCATACCTGAATTTAAGGAATTTTTTTAAACTGATGGTAATTTAATTCATAGCATAAATTGAAGCAAAGCCAATGAAGTATTTTTAATTATTTAAAAATAATAATTAAATGAAAGTAATAAATAATTAATAATAATTAAAAATAATTCATTGGAATTATAAGTAGTTATAACTAATAATTAATTTAATAACTAATTAAAACTAAAAAATAAGCAAAACTTAATAATATTATAAAACTTAAAAATAGTTATTTAAAACTTAAAAATAGATATTTGAAACTTAATAATAAATAACTATTAGTAGTGACTAATGCAACTTAATAATATTTTAAAACTTAAAAATAGTTATTTAAAACTTAAAAATAGATATTTGAAGCTTAATAATAAGTAACTATTAGTAGTGACTAAGCAACTTAAAAATCAAATAAAATTAAAAATATACATTTAAAGTTAAAAATATTGACATAAAACTAAAACTAATTAATAAAATTTCTTTTCTAACTCAATGTAACTTAAAGATGAATTTAACAAAGAGTTTAGTTTCTAAATTATTCAGAATTTCATCCACACTATAAAAGAAAGTAAAGTATATCTGAAAAAATTAATAAAAGTAATAAAATGAATAATAAAAATAAAACACAAATATCTAGAATTAAAAACGGTTATTTGAAGTTCAAAGTAATTGATTAAAATTTAAAAATGATTAATAAAATAAAAATTGACTAAAACTAGAAAAGTGATAAAAATCTAAAAATCAATTAAAATGAAAAAATAATAAAATAGTTAATTAAAATTTTTAAAAGTTATAAGATTTAAAGTTAAATAAAAGTTAAAAATAATTAATTAACAGTACTTTAAAAGTAAAACTAAAATTAAAAACAATTCATGAAAATTAATTAAATTAAGAGCAACTGATTCAAATCAATTAGAAGTGAATTTAAAAAGAAATAACTCATTTAAAATTAGTGAACAATAAATCTACGCCCGGTGGATGAGTGATAGCGCTGCACGCTTTCGTGCCGCAGGTCCTTGGTTCGATCCTCGTGCCGGGCAAGGTTGACTCAGCCTTCATCCCTTCAGTGGGTCGATAAAATGAGTATCTAGCATGCTTGGGAACTAAGCACTGGGGTTCCACGTTGAGATGACCACCCAACCGAAACATCTGCTGTTGCACCCCAGAGCCCAAAGGTCAAGAAAACTCAGATGGCCACTCTAGGCCTTGGCCCTCTATGGGCTATAGCGCCCCTGAGTTTAGAATAACAATAAATAGAATTATTAAAAAAATACTTAATATAAATCAATTCAAAAATTCATTTTGAATGCTTTTTGGTCAGATAACGAAGTCCTTTTTGTAAATCTATGCTTTATTAAACCACTATTTTACTTCTGCAGTTTATTTATTTCTAGGAAATGTTATAGTTCCATCAAGAAAAATTTACCTATAACCATCACAATGACTAGTAAGATGGGCTATAAATAATGCAGTTCAGCCACGTGAGATATCCATTCGAGGACTATTCCACTACTTTCTGCTATTATAATGTATGCCCAGAGTCGTGGTGGCTCAGGGGATAGAACGCAAACCTCCAGTTCAGGTAACCCATTTTCGAAACCCAACGTTGGCTGAACGATTGGAAAATCGCCCTTGGACCGCCTCAACCACAGTGCTTACGTAAAATATCCTTAGTGGTAAGCGGATCAAGAGTTAGAGCCCCCTTGCCGTGAGACTAACCATGGGAGGTTTTCATGGTTTTCCTCTCCATATCACACAAATGGGGTAAGTTCCACTAAAAAGTCCTCCAAGAAGGCAAAGGTCCCTTGTAATCTAGATTGAGTTCTAACACGATTGAGTTCTAAACTAATTGAGTTCTAACGAGTTGAGTTCAATTACAAGACAAAGTGGAACATTAGTAGTCGTAAATTAGAAAATTTGGTCAGCTGTTCAACGACGGTTGTAAAATAAACTAAAGTATGCATATTATGATACAATGTGAATGTTTTAAAATTAATATGAGGGTTTTGGCACATTTGGCACAAGCGAAATATTTTACGAAAAATAAAATACGATATTCAGGTTAGTAGTTAAAGTTTAATAGTTAAGGTTAATAGTAAAGTTTAAAAGTTAAGGTTTAAGTCATTAAATTTGAAAAATAATAGTTTATGTAAATGTAAAAAATATTTTGCTAAAACTATAAATTTTTCAACACAGTATGATTTGTGCTGATATTAACAAAGAAATTCATTTAAAATATAAATTTAGATTTTTAATAAATGCATAGTGCAATGTAATTTTTTAATTCATTTTTAAAAAAATTGTCTCTTCTGAAGAGTACATTAAGGGACATCTAATCAAGGGGTTTGCCCTGAACATTCGGGCATCTAGCATTCCACTGTTTTATCAAGTGTTGATACTAGGGGTCTTTACAGAGAAAAAATATATTTTCAACGCTATCAGAATATGGTAAAATGTACCATCTTTATAGTTCAATGTGAACATAAAATAGCTCGGTAATTTTTATCGAAACGCTTTGGTAATGTTTTACGTAAAATGAACAATAAAATTTAGGTTTCTAATATGTGTGAAACTATGTAAATGTGGTTAAATTCGGTCATTTTATCATGATACCTTGGATTATTGCATAAAAACCATTTATTCGGTTAAATTAACTTTTCATTTCTGAATTCTCACTAAATGCACGGTAATAAGAGCTGCAATTTTAAAAATCTGAAAGCGTTTCCATATGAATGGAAGCTATTAGACTATCAATGGTTTAAATATCGTGTATTTTGGTTTTATTACCAAAGTTATGAAGAGTTTTTTTAAGAAAAATTATTAAAAAGTATAGAAAAGAAGAAAAAAAAACAGGAACGTGTTTAACACACAATACGATATTTTACCAGAATTCTTCCTCTCCGGGAATTTTTTTATGTTCGAAGGGGTTCGTCCACAACAATAATTCGAGAAATCGTGAAAGACACTGAGAATAATAGTTCATTTTAGTGTAAGTTAATTGTTTTAAGGAATTTCAGTAGAAACTAAAATTAAATGTCAGTCTTCATTTCAATGAAATGAAGTTAATAAATGAACCACTTTTGCAGTTAACGAAGAAGAAAGTTATGATAAACATAACTTATTTTTATAAGCAAAGTGTTAAAAAAGACTGCATGCAAGTTTAAAAATGATTGCACCGTAAATTTTCTTTGTGACGAAACATGTATGTATGCTCACACTGTTAAATGTCATATTTCAATAATATTAACAATCTTGTCTTATGTAAAGCGTTTTCTGTTCCTGCCCAGGATCTTATTTTATTTACGAATTGTTGCTTTAAACTAAATTGCAGATGACAAAGACAAACAGACGCAAGACACAAATAGAACTCCCCTAATAGTTTTCGAAAGTTAGGCATCCCCCTAACATTTGTTATGGATTTTTGCATCATATTTTCAACTCGTTTTTAACTTTCCTTTTCACGAACGAAATAAAATAAAAGTATTAAAGCTGATTTAACAAACAGAAAAGTACTAAAAAGATTTATTGATTTTTAAAAATAAAGGAATATTGATTTTGTTTTTAATCAGATTTGAGGGTTGATTCAAACATATTATTACACAAAAACATCTACGTACTTTTGATTTAACATATATATTTTAAATCAAAAATCTCCTATTGTAAGGCAAAACTAAGTGGAAAAAAATTATGGTAAAATAACCGTACTGTATAGTGATGACATTTTTGAAAATTTGAAAAAAAAACGTAATTCTGGTAGTAAAAACCGAAATATACGGTATTTAGACCATTCATTTGGTAATTTTTTCATTCATACGGTAACGGTTTACCAGAAATTCTTGCTTTAAAGTATCATGGTTCTTATTATCACTCATTTAGTGAAAAGTACAAAACTGAAAAGTAAATTTCACTGAATAAATGGTTTTTCATGCCATGCTCTAAGCTATTATGATAAAATTACCAAATTTTACCACCTTTACGAGTTTTTATCACGTATTTCACAACCATATTTTCTTATGAATTTTACCAAAATCAGCTCCGATAAAAGTTATAGAGCTTTTTGATGTTCCTATAGAGCCAGAAAGACGGAAAATTTTACCGTATTCTGGTAGTTTCGATCGTAATTTTTTGTTCTCAAATTGCTGCATATTAATAAAAATAGTTACTTTTCATTAAAAATTAAGCGTAATAGATAAATTTTTAATATTTATATTAAAGTTTTGCTCATAAATTAATTACTTTAAAATTATTTTCTGCGTGAACATTTATTTGGCCTTTTTAAGTAGGCATTTTTCAAAACTCATAATTAGTTCTGTCTCTATATCATTTGCTTTAAGTTTAAGTAATTAACTGTTTAATTTAAGTTATCTTACGAATACTTTTTTTTTATGTGGAATTGGAAACAGATAAAAATTGCTTTTCAAACTGCTTGCTGTTGTTGAATCAAAGATCAATGTATCCCTTGGAAAATCGATATCACATTAGCCTCCCGTTTCTCAATTTTGTGAAGTCTAGGAACAAGTCTCTTGGGTGCAGTAAAGCGTATTCTGAAAGTTAAGCAACCTACAAAATATTATCCATGAAAATTTTTACTTAAATATAACCTAATCCTGTTCGAGCTATTGAAGTTTGGAGTTGACAAAAATGGTATATTAAAAAGCTGAGAAAATAATATGCTACTTAAACCATCAATAAAAATGTATTTTAAGTTTTGTATGCTAACATAACTTAAACATGCACAATTCATAACCGGCTTGAACTATGTAATAAGCTAGCAAAATTGTCTATTAAAAAAACTGGAAAAAATAAATTACCAATTTAAACGAAAGTCAACATTGAGAAAATTACACGATTCCGCGTAGTTCCCTAGTTCGATAGTTACTTTTTACTGTAAGTAAAGACAAAATTATTAGATGTTACTATTTAGTCTGACTATTATTCAGATAATAAATAAATCAACTAATAAAAAAATGAATGATTTCCTGAATGAGTGATACAGTAGATAATGAAGGAGGGAATTAACATATCTATATCTTTAAATCGATTTAAAGGGGATAAACACTAATATTAAACAAGACAATTCTCTGACTGAAACTCCAAACAAATTATCTTATAACCTAACTTAGATTAATTATTAAAAAAATAACAGTTTTCCTACATGCCCCAAAAATGTAAGTCTCACATTCTTATCTATGAATGGTTTAATATGCATAGAAAATATGTTCCTGTTAAATCAAATGCTATTATTTAAAAGCAATTGTGCTGCCATCTATATAGGAAATAGAGAAATATATAAATAAGATTTTGAAGAAAAAAAAATCTACCAGATTTTGTTCCGCATAGCAAAATGCAATTAGGTTCAATTAATTAATGATATTAAGGAAAGAGACGAGAAGGAAAAAAACATAGAACAATGCACAAGCATGCAAACAGTCATTTCCTAAATATTTTTTTATTTTCAATTTTTTTTCTTCTTAAACACAAAGCTATTAGTTAGCAGTTCGCAATTGAGGCAAGTAAATGAAATTAAAATTAAGCAACGGTAATCCCAAATATCCTCATTAGCCTCCCAAGGGGATAGTGCGGTTGGCATTGATTGATGGAGATGGTAGTTGTCAATGAGGGCAATACATGAATCCGTTGAACCCTTAGAATAAGTCTGAAACAGGCTCTGACATTGAAAGGTCTTCTTCCTGTCCCGGAACGACATTTCATGCAGATTTAAACATGACAGTGAAATTATGTGCTTCCAATTATGAATGTGTAGCAATCTAGATTACACTAGACTGCAAATTTCGACCACTTGGTTTAAGAATCTAAGGGTCGCACCAATTTTCTTGCATTCAAAAGAATTTCAAGATGATTCACATTTAATGGGCAGTAAAAAAATATTTGTTGAATCAGATTACTAAATGTCGGTTGCTATTTTAAAAATGAACGGTTCAGTGAGAACGTTCTAATAAACATTTAAATAACATTGCGTCTGTGGAATAAAAAAAATAATTCTTATTGAATCAGTCGTTACAACGGGAATGTGGTTGTAATAGAGTATTGTATTAGAGAGAGTTATGAGCACAATTAGTATTCTTCAAAAATTAACGATTAATGCGATCAATTATATCTGACAAACAGTTGGCGTTTTCATAATTTTTTTGTCTGGAAATATCTTGTTGAACAAATGAGTTGACAGGCTAACGAACACGTCTGGCAAACATGACAGGAAAAGGAGCTGTCGACTAAACATACCTGACAGACAACCGAGTGTCGGAAAATTGACCAGACTTTTTAATTACAGTTCTGAAAATTTAAAATTGTTTTTGAAGCATTAACTTGATGTTTTCTGCAAATTTGTCAATTGTATGCGTGAATCGAGTTATAAAACACATCAGAACAAAATCATATTTAAATACAATAAGCAAAATTGTTTTTAAAATTAATAGGTAATATTTTTATACAGAAGAATTTTATTTCGAACCTTCAATTCTAGTAATAATTAAAGCAATCAGTACACATGTGCTATCTTGTTTTTGAGGATTTTCTTTTCTTTGGATATGAATGTAAAATGTATTAAAGTTTCAGAGCTTTCTTCTTTTAATGCCTTTTAACTCTCAATTATGTTTAAATAATATTAGCAAAGTTGTTCTTACATTACGAGGGGGAAAATTCGTACAGAGTAAAAACTGTCGTGCTATTTCGGCGTTCATGCACACTTTCAAAGATGTAGTTAGGGTGTCTAAACACCAAAAAATGATAAAGTTTACATCAAGTCAGATGCTCTTAGACCACTCATGGTTAGCAATTTACCGGAGAGTGTGCTGTCCTTTACATGAATCATCCGTAAACTTTGGAAAATAAAGTTAAAATTATGAATTTATGTGCCAAAAGTGATATCATCGTTATCAGCATTATCGTTATCTCCAACTACAAACATTGAGTGAGTTAATATAATTATCAACATTATTGCAGAAAATCCGAACTTTTTTTAATTTTCGATCCATGATGGAAGCGTAACTAGGCTTAGTTATTGACCCCAGTAACTACGGGAAACCTAGTTCCAAAGATAATAGTCGATTATTAGACAAGTAATTTCATTCATCTTGTCGAATTGAGTTCACAAACTTATCGCAGCCTGTTAAATACCTGGTAAGTTTCAATCATCCTCACGCTATCACATGTTATATATAACGTTTTAAAACTTTAAACATTTCGGAAAAAAATAGATTAAGAATGTCATTTAAAAAACTGTAGATGGGAGAGAGAAATCAATTGCAGATTTCAAATCAGCATGAAAATATCTGAGCTCTGTTAAAAAATGCCATGCAACATAAAGGAAAAAAAATTGTTCCTCGGTATTATAAATGATTACTTATTTATACGGTTTTAACATTTAAAAACTTATATTTTAAAGATTGGAATTGAGGACTGCTTATCACTCCCAGACCAGGAATACTAAAAAGGATTTTAGTTTCCATTTCTGTTCAATTTTGATACTACATACTTTTGAAACTACTACAGAGCAAAATTTTTGCATAAAATATCAATATAAAGGAAATATATTTTTAAATATTTTTTCAAAGTAGTTATTAGGTTTGAGTCGATTTAAAACTGAAATTTTCACAAACCTGAATCTATAGCCTAAGTAAAACAAATTCAGATTTTTGTTTCATCAAACATTAATAAAAAAAAAACATAAAATTGAAAAATTTGATTGGAATTAGTTTCTCCTTCAAAGCTAGTTTGTTTAGAATAGACGCTATAAAAGAGTTTTTCGCAAATTCGTTATTAAATTTTAATTTTCAGTTTAATTTTTTGGTGGTTTAGGGCTAAAATTATACAAACCTTAATCTGAACTTGAATTAGCTCAAAATTTATTTAAGCTACATCAAAAAGGAATAATAAAAAATTTGAATTTAAAAAAAAAGTCATATGAGAAAGTTTTTCTTCATAAGTATATGTTCAAAGCTTGCGTACTTTGAATAAACTATAGAAACGTTTTTAAATTAACAAATACATTTTTAATTTTAATTTTGGTTGCACGACTGAATAGATTTGATGATTTAAAGCAACAATTTTCCCACACCATTACCTACAGCTTATGACAGCTTAAAGCACATTTTTTTTACAACAAAAAGTAAAAATACATATTAAAACTGTAAAAACATAACTAAACAAAGGTTTTTCTTCAAAAAAATATTATCTAAACTTGTTTGCTTAGTGTAAACGTTACTTACTAATTTTTATTCATAAATATGTCAGCTAACTTTAGTTTGGTTTAGTTTAGTTTATTTAGTTAAAACTTCGTAACTNAAAAATTTGAATTTAAAAAAAAAAGTTATATGAGTAAGTTTTTCTTCATAAGTATATTTTCAAAACTTGCGTACTTAGAATAAACTATAGAAACGCTTTTAAATTAACAAATACATTTTTAAATTTAATTTTGGTTGCACGACTGAATAGATTTGATGATTTAAAACAACAATTTTCCCACACCATTACCTACAGCTTATGACAGCTTAAAGCACATTTTTTTTACAACAAAAAGTAAAAATACATATTAAAACTGTAAAAACATAACTAAACAAAGGTTTTTCTTCAAAAAAATATTATCTAAACTTGTTTGCTTAGTGTAAACGTTACTTACTAATTTTTATTCATAAATATGTCAGCTAACTTTAGTTTGGTTTAGTTTAGTTTATTTAGTTAAAACTTCGTAACTTATTCAGTAATTTGAAACTGCAAGTTTTCAAACCGTAATCTGCAGCTTAAATTATCCTAAAATGCAATCGAGCCATGAAAAAAATGAAAAAAAAATATTTTTAAATCTAAATTTTTTTTCCTTTAAAAATTCATTGTTAATATAATTGTCAAAAAATTTTCTTCAAACATTTATTGCATTAATCGATGATAATTTTTTTTATTCATAAATAGTTCATTAAATTTTTATTTTGGTTAAGCAGTTTAATTTAATGGAAACAAATGCAGCTATGGAAACTTTATCTGTTTGATTTTTTTATTTCTTTAAATTTGCATATAACTATCGAAATTAAATCAGATACATTTTCTAAGAGTATTACGACAACGTCTTTACTAGTTTTAGATAGAATTAAGTCTTCATTTCAATATTATATTACTTGATCTAGCATATCATGATTTTTTCAGCATATCTTCAATCTGAAGAATTTCTTCAATCTCTTCCACCTAATTAAAATTAGAAAAAATTATCACCTTGTTAAAATGAGTTACAACTAGTAAAATATAATAATTGTTTGACCATACCTAAGAGCCGATAAATTTAAGAAAAAATTCTAAATGTTGATTTAAATCCTTCTAGTTTAAAATAATTCATAAAAAAAGAGTCCAGTTCAGATAAATTAAGAAATTAATCAATAAAAAAATATTGCAAAATTACATTACTGTTAAAAATAATTTCGAAACACTGACTCTTTTTTAGAATTAAAAAAATTATATTTCAAAAGAATTCCAATAAAAATATTTTTCATTTTCTTATTAAAACAATCATTTGAAAAAAAATTTGTAATATTTTGTAACTTTTTTCTGTATTATTCTCTACTATTATATTCTGTTCGCGAATAGAAGCAGGACTCAAATAACATGCGGCATTTTGGATATCTTATATTTCACTACGGAGTGACTTATTTACGGCATCCCGAAAAATATCAAAACCATATAAAAATACATTTGTGTCAAATTTCGTCATGTTAAAAAAACCTTTAAAGAAATCCGAAAAAAGTTTTCTTTATCCTCTGCAATGGAAAAATGAGAATTATAATTTCTTTATTGAAAAATCCAACAAACCTATTTTTTGTATCTGAACCGTCTAGAAATGTAAAAATCTTAAACATTGTAAAAATATCTCATTACCATTACAATATTAATAAGTATTTCAGAAAAAAACTATCAAAGGTAATTAAATATTATTTGTTATGTTTCTTTATTAGGGATTTTTAATGAATAATCTAATCACTAAAAACTGAATATTAATTTCATATATTTACAAAAAAAATTAAAAAATAATAAAAAATATAAAATTCTTCTTCTCCAATGCCACGTCAGTCCACGGTAGGCCATGGCCTTCCTCAGAAGAAAGTTCTAAGCTGCCCTCCTCTTGGATAGACTCTTTAAGTTTATAACTTAAAGAACTCTTTCTTTTTCTAGGCCGTCGATCCACCGTATCCTTAGTCTTCCCCTTTTTCGTGCTTCAGATGGTTTTGCGTCGATTTTTTTGGTGGCCCGGTCATCATTCACTCTAATCAGGTATCCTGCCCATTTTAGTCTTTGAACTGATATAAATTTAATTGTGCCTGATTCTTGATAGATCCCAAGAAGTTCTAAATTCTTTTTCTTTCAGAAATCGCTAAATCTTCCTAATCACCTTCAGTCCCAACCTCCAAATCAGAGACTGGGCGTAGGACTGACTCCCCTATTCCGTAAGAATCTCTTGTTACGAAACTCAAAATATATACTTATTGAAGTAATTTCTCTAGAAAACATATTTGGTTACATTTTAATATTATATATCCCTAGTATAATTATATTCTAACTCATTTTTAATCTCATAACCTTACTCTATATATTATTTTAATGCTAATATTCCTGAAAATAAAATTGAGAAGCTAAAGAATTTCTAATTGCACTCGTAAGTGAAATAATTGTTTTTCTAAATTATTTAAAGCTATTTTCTTTGGCATTTAACCTAAAGTTATATCTGGCAAAAAGTATTTGCTGCGTCAAATTTCTGTACAAAAATGTACAATAATTTTTTTTAAAATCTGTATCTTATAGTACGAACGCTCTAACGTAAAAGTAATAAAATTTCAGCTCTACTTATTACAAAGCAATGTTTAAGAAATCTAAACAAATATGTTGTCATAATATTTTTTAAGTAGACATTTCGTTGCTTAAGGGATAAATAAAACATTTTCAGGAAATTTCCGAAAAACTTTTCAAAAGAAAACAACTGCAGAAATATTTCTGAAAAGTAAATGGCACTTTTCGTGATGTGTGGAAAAAGTATTTTATGCATTCAGTAAAAATACTTTGGAATCTATAAATCTGAAAGAAATATTAAGATATTCCAATTCAAATTCAAAAGTTGCTTTTCTTCCCAATTTATGAGTAGATTATTTCGCGGAATAAATGTAGTAGATATGAGACATACACCTCTGTATGCAATTACCGCAAAAATTACTAGCAGTTTGGGTATATCATCTGTAAAATCTATTTTACCGTAAGCTTCATTAGATATCATACCATAATTTTTACAGTAATATATAGTTATTACTCAAAAGCTGCGTATTTCCAGATTTACGAGTAGATTATTTCGCGGAATAAATATAGTCGTCATATTGGATATAAGACAGACACTGTAAGCAATTACTGTTAAAATTGCCATCAGTTTGGGTGCGTCACCTGTAAATTCTATTTTAGCGTAAAATCTATTAAATATTACACCATAAGTTTTACAGTAATATTTATTTAATTAGAGTAATTTTATGATTTTAGTGTATCACAGAAAAATTTAATTTTAAATTCGTAAGTTGTTCATAAAATTTTGCTCCGTAACACGTTCCAGTAAAAAGTACCGGCACATCTGAGTTCCGGTACTTGTTATCGAAATTCAGTATAGACTTTTTTGCAATGTATGAGAAGCATTTTAATAGTTTTCTTCTTTTAATGGAGGTTAATTCTGTAGGGGATAATGGGGTCAATTGTAACATTTTTTACTTAACTATTTTTAACTAACAAAAAAATCCAATATATTATTAGTATTAATTGACAGACGAGTAAAGTAGACTATCCTCTACTAGAAAAAAAAAATACCTGATTTTAAATATTATTATATTAGTTATTAACAATTTTTGACAGTCGTGCAGTTGTTACAATTGTCCCCACTTACGGGGTCAATTGTAACAGCTCATAAATTCAACTAAAACATAGTTAATTATACATATTATCATAGTTGTGATATATTTTTTTATTGATCAAAATAGTAGTGATATTTTAGGAGTAAAAATAATAATGAGCAGAAACCTAAAGGGTTAAACTTTTAACTTTAAGGGGTTAAAAATTTTAATTTATGCTGTGAAAGGTGACAAATAAAATAATGCACATGCAACATAATATAAATGATATAGGAAACTATTGGTGGTTCTTAAAGAGTTAAGTAATGGTTTGTAAACATAAGATTATTTATTTTCAGCTGTTACAATCGTCCCTTTACTTATTGTTACAATTGTCCCCAAGACGCCATTTCAGCTTCATTTGTTAAAAACAATGCTAGTTAATTAGCAAAACTAATCTTTTTTTTATTGAAATGTTAATTAAAGTGTCCACTTACATATTCGGTTACTAATTTTTATTTGTTTAAACAAAATTACTTTGTTACAATATAATATTCCAATACCAAAAAAAGTACTTGCGTGGCGTGAAAATATCTTTTGTGATGTAACTCTTTCAAAAGTACATAAAAATGGTTTCCAGCAGGGGTGTACATGTAGATTTATTAAATACACCTTGTGCGCCACCTAGGAACCAAATCTAGAACCCGACACTCGAAATTTTTTCCTCTGTTACAATCGTACCCTGTTACAATTGACCCCACTCTCCCCTATAGAAAATGATTAAGTTACAAAAATATCAAAATTAAATATAGTTGTAAAAGAAAAAAAAATGTTTGAATTTCGTTAAAGTTTAGATTTGGATTACTCTTTTAGTTTTAACGGCTTGCATTAAATCATATTTGAGACATTTTAATTTTCTTAAATTTAGACAAGAACACTTTCAAACAGGAGTGGTTAGTTAAAAATTCAAGCATACCCGCAATAGTCATTTTAGGGCCAGAGAGTCCCTCATTTTTGTTCATAAATTTTTGTTCCGTAACATGTTCCAGTGAAAAGTACCAGCACATCTGAGTTCCAGTACTTTTTACCGGAATTCAGTTTAGACATTTTCATACTAAATGAGAAGCATTTTAATGGTTTTGCTCTATTAATGGGGGTTAATTCTTTATAAAAAAATGATTTAATTACAAAAATACTAAAATTTAATATAGTTGTAAAAGAAACTTCTTGTTCGAATTTCATCGAAGTTTTGATCTAGATTACTCTTTTAATTTTAACGGTTTGCAGGAAATCATATTGGAGATATTTAAAATTTAGGCAAGAGCACTTTCAAATAGGAGTGTTTAATCCAGAGAGTTATGGAATTTAAGGTTTCAGAAGTTTGTGAATATCGCTATTTTAGTAGCTATGTAGTTAGCATTGAGTGCATTAAAAATCTGTTAGTATTAGAAATCAGGGAAGAAAGGTAACTTTATCTGCTTTTATCTGATTAACTAAGAAAAAAAGTATGATCAAAACTACAATAATATGGTAAGATTTACCTTGTTTAGGACTCTATGGGAACACCAAAAAGATCAGCAATTTTTACCCAAGCGCTTTTGTAATTATTTCGGTGAAATTAACAATAAAATATGGTTTATTCATACGTGGTGAAATTTGGTTAACGTGGCGTACTTAGGTTAAATTAGTTAGAACTGTAATTTTGAAAACCAGAATTTCCGGTAAACCGTTACAATATGATAGTTAAAATCTCGGAATGAATGGTTTAGTTAACGTATATTTTGGTTTTATTTCCAGAAATATTGGGTCTTTTTAACCAAAAATGTCATTACCGCGCAGTACGGCGATTTTACCAGAATTTTTTCCCCACGTAGGAATTAAGTTACTGCTTATTTTTCGATTAATAGCAATCACTTAATTATCTCATTAATCTCTCGTTAAAATAATAAGATTTAAAATGACCATTGATATTTACAAAAAGTGAAAAAAAGAACATCGAAATTTTCAAAAAGGAAATTTTATTTAAAAAAATAGCTACTTTCAATTAGATTTATGAAAAATTTTTTTTTACTGTTTTCAAAATATTATACCAATTTAAAAACTAGCATTAAACTCAAATTTACTTAAAATTAAAAAGGAATCTAAAGTTTTATTAAGAGAAATTTTCAGAAAATAAATTGGATTTATCAGTTATTGCTGGGTTTCAAAATTGAAATTTAACTTTTTGCTATAAAAAATGTGTAAAAAAAAACTTAGAAAAAAGATTTTTGCATTTTTTTTGTTTTGTTATTCTTTATAATATTTTTGAAGCAGTAATGAACTACATTCCACTCCAGTTGAATCCAAAAGGAACATTTTACATCAAATAGAACAAAAGTTATAAAGCAAACGAAAGCTCTTTTACAACACAACTTTTATCTTACCGTGAGCGTCAATATTTATCTGGAAATTTCTCCTTGAAGAAATTTTCATTATATTCGCTAGTTTAGTTAGATATATCTGGAAATATACTTTTCGCAATCGTATGGAGATTTAAAAAGATTTATATTTTGGAATACCCTATTTTATCCCAAAAATACAGAGACATTTGATATTTAAGCTTAATTTAAAATATTTTTCAAGCTTCACATTTTTAAATTTTAGGAAGAAATAACAACAAGTAAAACCTTTATTCCTATCTACAGTTTTTTGAGTTATGTTCATGTCTTTATTTTTCCATTAAGTCTTAAAAGTTTTGGTTTGTTGATAAATCTACATTTACACTCAACAATTTTGATAATGGTTTTGATTTAAATAAGTACCACAATTTTACGAAATTTTGAAAAGCTGCTCTCAAGTTTCAAAAGTTTGTAAGAAAAATTGTTTTTCCTTCACTTTTCCCAACCAAAAATAATACAATTAAATTGTTAACTATTCATAAGAAAAATATGCTATTTTTCTCTGTTTTTAAAACTTGAAAAATGTTAAAAGTTCAAAAATTTTAAAAGCTCAAAATTTTGCACAGGTTGCAATTTTTTTTAAAGTAATTTAAGTCCAACCAACTTGAAAGATTCGGACTAACAATCTTAGTAATTCCAAGCAGTATTTAATATTTTTAATTATTCATCCAATTAACAAAGGAAATTAACTTAAAAATTTTCATCTTTTGCACTCATTTCTTCTGGTTCCTACTATGAGTTATCTTAAATTAAACTGACTGTTCTTAAAAACTTATAATAAAAAAACAATTAAGGCTGAAAAAAATTTATGTGCCAAAGTATCAATATTTTTACTCCAAAGTTACAATTTTTAGTTCAAAAATATTTCAACAGATGGCACAATTGAAATTAGACTGCAATTATTTGATCAGTGAATAATAGAACAAAAATCACAACTAAAAATCACAACAACAATTTCCAAAATCTTATGCAAAGATTGAAACTAAAATTACGATGTTTTCAAAATGTATAACATCAGTCACAATTATATCTTTTACTCGAAAAATTACATTTTTATGTATCTAAAACAATAAAAGACATGTTAGAAAATCATTTGCAGCGCTTTATTTTGCCAAGTTTTTTTTTAAACTAAAACTAGGAATTAAGGCAAAAAACTTATGTACCATAACTTTACCAAAACTTGTACCATAACTTTAATGCAATGTTTCTTTCTCTATCTTTTGAAAGTTAAAGGTTCCTTAGTTTCAAATTAGAATTAGTGTCTGATTCAGGATACCCTGAATTATAAAATATGTAAAAAAAACTTCAGTTTCATTAAAGTGCTTTTTATAAAAATCGAGATTTGATGTTAAAATTTAAATGCAAAGTTAAACTAGCATAGAACTTTATAGAATATAAGCAATAAGCATGATTAAGTCATATATTCTCAATTATTTTATTAAAAAATATTTAATATCATTATATTTTGCATGCAATGTAACCATAAAAATCAATACAGCTCGCAAAATTTTTAATAAAGAACAGATTAAGCCATAATAAAATAATTGAAAAAAAATACAACTGTTTCAAAGATGTAAACAAGTTTAATCCTCAGTGATTATATAGAGACAAGTATTAATTTTTTGATTAAAACATTTCCTACTCTATATGCTTTTATAATCTCTTTTTAATCTTTTAAGAGTCTTAACAATTTTCATTAATTTTTCAAAACTAATCTAATGCATTTTTCAAAATAGTAAGCAGTAAATATTTTTTACAAGCTGCTTTACTTTATTTATTTCAGTATCATCGCATTATTAGAAAAGAATTTTAGCTGTTAAATGTATCTTCAGAATAAATTACGAAATATTTTCATGTACAATGAAATATTATGGAAGTCATGCGTTGTTTTACTGCACGGCATGTGCCTGCAAGGTAATAACATTTCTAAGAATTACTTTTGTTTATGACGTGAGCCATAAGGTTACATACCAAAGCTTTTATATTAGTAGCAATAGTAAATGAAAGTTATATCACGTATTTCAGAATCAGTGTACGATTGTAGCATTATTTAATATGTTACTCGTGAATAATAAAATGCCATTATAAGCATTAGTTTTAGTATTGAAAACAGAATTTTATTTTATTTGTGGGAAAAAATGCAGCTAAATTGTTCGATATAACTTCATCAAAATTTAATTTGCACAAAAATTTCACTTTTTTTATAAATGCATGCAACAAATTAGAAAATAATCCGTAAACGGAACTGTGCATATAAAGGGCTTAGTTTATACTGTTTCTGGATCGAATTTTAATAAGCTTATTAAATTTATACTTGATGGCTAAGCAACACATAGAAACAACTTACATGCTTATATGGAAATCAGAATCTTTTCCCACAAAAAACCTTCTTTTGAACTATTTGAAACTGTAGCTTATCAGAATATTGAACTAAGCACTATGAAAGACCTTGATTTAATATGTTTTATGAACTGTTAGAAGAAGAAGCGTGAGAAGGGAAAAAGAACAGACATTAACATGCCTTTATATTAAAAAATGGTGTTTGGTTGTTTAACATAACGCTACATTTTTGTATGTTTTCTTTAACGTTTTTTTATTTATTTCTTTATTTTATTATTTTTTTACTGCGGGAAAGCTATAAGATTTAGAAACGTGAAATTACGAGAGTGCGTAGAAATTGTACAGAGTATACAATGGAATAACACAATCTAACATTCAATAATTATTGACTAGTAAACTTAAAACTGGAAAAAACCTGATCGCTCTATCATCCGCAGAAATGCAACTACAGAGTTAAAATATGACATGCTTATAGGGCTATTTTTATTTATGAATTTAACATTTCTTGCTAGAAATTCCTATTTGCTCAAAAGTTCTTGCAATTTAAAATTGTTTTCATTTCGCTAATGTTTTCTATTTTTACGTTACATTTTGTTTTGTTTCCGAAAAAAATATGCGGCTTAAAAACTTGAAATTATGATGGGGTTCAGAAAAACGCACAGGGAATACAACGGAATAAATTAAATTAACGTTTGATAGAATTATTAAGTTGTACGTGCGGTAAAAATAAAATAAAAAATCAGTGTGTATTTCATCCAGCATTCAAATTGATTTTAATGTCTTGGTAATCCCGCAAGGAGGAAAAAATTGTGCTGTATGGTATTGTACGTACTGCATGGTAAAGACAGTTATGGTAAAAAAAAATCAAAATTCTGATTAATAAAGCAAAAATATACGGTATTTAAACCGTTCATTTGTAATTTTTTCCGCTCATGCTATAACGGTTTCCCAGAAATTCTGTTTTTCAAAACTAGAGTTCTTACTATCACACATTTAAGGTTCTAAAGTACCACAATAAAATAAATAAGTTTAACTGAAGCGGTTATTATGTCCCGCTTTAAAGTATGATAAAATTATCAAATTTTTAACTCATTTACCAAATTATATCACATATTATAAAACCATATTTTAATGCCGGTTTTACTAAAATTGTAATCAAAGCATTTCTGTAAAAATTACCAAGTTATTTGGTGTTCCCATAGAGCCAGTTACATGGTAAATTTTACCATATTCTGGTAGTTACGACCATACTTTTTTTCTCAGCGTTATTATTTCATCAAAAACTATCACAATTTGAGTTGCAAGCATATGTTACCACAAAAGTGCAGAAATCACTTATTCTTCAAATTATCAAGTTAAAGTGCAAATTAATTAGTCAAACCAAAAAATTTTTTCATTTCTCAAATAACCTAGCACAATCTGTAAATTACCCAGATAATCTGCACATTACTTAGAAGGTCTCGTTAAAGTGTTAATAAGATCGTTGCTGTAATAACAACAATGTTTCTGCTTGCTTAAACTAACATGAGCATTATTTCTTTTACAGGGACAAAAAAAATCAAGTTAAAAAACAATCAACAAATTAATTGATGGAATCAATTATCAACTACTTTAAAACTCTGATATAATAAATAACGATGGTTTAAAATATTATTACAATTCAGGACATTTATATAATATCATTTCGCACTTTTTCAATGTCTAAAGAATCAAGTCAATAAGGACAATCAAACAATCGACAAATTAATTGATGGAAACAATCATCAACTACCTTAAAACTCTGATATGGTTTAAAATATTATTACAATTAAGGACACTAGTTTAACAGAATTTCTTAGTTTTTCAATGTCTAATCAATAGTACAATCAATACCACAATCAGCAGTCAATAAGCACAATCAAACAATCAACAAGTTAATTGAGGAAATCAATCACCAACTACTTTAAAAAGCTGATGTACTGAATGAAACGGAATAACGATTTTGACGTGCTTACACTTGAAACACATCATTGAAGATACCTTTTTAGTAACACCACGAATTTAATATAACAAAAATAAATACAGAAAGTAAAAATCACGAACAGAACATTTCTATACGAGCACAACCTATGCACTCTCATACCAATCTGAAAAAGACAAAAGTTCTTGCTCGTTTTTCCCTCTCGGGGGAAAAGTCTTTCATTAGTTTTTCACTTTTGGGGAAAAAGTTTTATCGTTCTCCCTGTCACAAGTTTTATATTTTCCGTTTCTATATCTTAAAGTCTCACTAACAGTTTTAAATATTGTTACAATTTAGGACATTTATATGATATCATTTTTTTGTTTTTCAATAGCTAAAGAATCAAGTCAATAAATATACAATCAAGCAATCAACAAATTAATTGATAGAATCAACTATCAATTTCTTTAAAAATCTGATATAATGAATCAAATGGCTAAAATATTATTACAATTAATCAATTTTATATAGTATCCTTTCTCAGTTTTTCAATGTCTAAAGAATCAAGTAAATAAGTACAATCAATCAATCAACAAATTGATTGATGAAATTAATCATCATCTATTTTAATACTATGATATAATGAATCAAATGATTTAAAATATTATTTCCATTAGGAACATTTATATAATATCATTTCTTAGTTTTTCAACGTCTAAAGAATCAAATCAATAAGCGCAATCAGTCAACAAATTAATCGATGGAATCAAGCATCAACTACTTTACACCTTTGATATAATGAATTAAACAGTTTCAAATATTATTGCAATTAAGGACATTTATATAATTAAACTATCAACAAATTATAAAAATCAATCAAGTCAGTAAGTATAATCAAGCAATCAACAAATTAATTGATAGAATGAGAAAAACAATTTTTCAAACTTAATAAAACGGAAATCGTTAAGGTGCACATTACACACATAGTAAAAAAAATTGGTGTACAGCTGCCACCACTTTTGAAGTTGAGCTAAAGTAAATTTTTTACAGTTGCATTTTTTATTTACTTTTACACGATTATATTTTCATGTATTTCTTTTTTTTTTTTTTTTTTTTAGACTGGGTNTTTTTTGTTTTTTTTTTTTTTTTTTTTTTTTTTTTGTTTACAGACACCACATATTTTCATGTGCATTAAAATAAATTAAAGAGCTTCATTGTGAGAACATCTCGATCAAAAAACAAGCACATTTTTAATAATTATTTGTACTAAATCTTTGAAACAATCGTTAAACTTTCAATTCAATAAAAAAAAATTTCAGGATATCTGCAGTTCTGTTTTTAAAATGTATTTAATGCGCACCTCAACAACCAAAAATAGGGGCAAATACACACATGGCTATTAGGAGTGGCTGGGTGGTGCAGTTGGTTTGTCGTCAGCCTTCTGAGCCCAAGTCTGCGGGTTCGGTCCCCGGCCCAGACACCGGATTTTCGGGATGCAGAAAATCCTCANTGATAGAATGAGAAAAACAAGCTTTTAAACTTAATAAAACGGAAATCATTAACCCCTTCCTTTTCGCTCCCGTGAAAATGACAGGATGGGATTTCGCCCTCTATTTCTCGCTCCCGTTAAATTTCCAGGCTGGAGTGTCAGTAGTGAAAGGTCAATAAGAGTAAAACTAATTCATTTCTTTTGCCCGGAAAACATTTTATTTCTCATTTTACACACCAGATGACAGAGCCAGGATATTTTTAAGGTAATTGTAGATAGTTAGTTTATTTTAAACTAGATGTCAGCACTAATCAAATACGTGTATTTGGCGAAATAGGCACTTTTATGATCGTTTTCTTGAAAATTAACTGATTGTTAAGGGGTTAAGGTGCACATTACACGCATAGTAAAAAATCTTGGAGTACAGCTGCCACCACTTTTGGAGATGAGCTAAACTAAATTTTTTACAGTTACATTTTTTATTTACTTTTTACTTTTTTACTTTATTTACTTTTTGTTTACAGACGCCACATATTTTCATATGCATTAAAATCAATTAAAAATCTTTATTGTGAGAGCATCTCACATTTTTAGCACAATCAGCACATTTTTAGTAATATATTCGCACTAAATCTTTCAAACAATCTTTATATTTTCAATTTAGAAAAAAAAATTTCATGATATCTACAGTTCTATTTTTAAATTGTATTTAATGTGCACCTCAACAACCAAAAATAGGGGTTAATACACACCTAAACTTACTATTGTGTACCTTGTAAAATGTTTCCTGTACACTAAAAATGGTAGCAACCATTTTACACTAAAGTACTATTTCACTAAGTGTTCCAACTTCATCCAAAATAAGGATACTTCCTGGTGTAAGAAACACTAAGAATGTTGTTTTGCACTACTTAGTGTGAAGTAGATACGACTATGTTTGTAAATTAGTAGCACTAAAATTTATAATTGCAGTGAAATATGATACAAATAAGAATCAGTGAAGTTACTTTTACTAAAGCAAGAATCATAAATTTAGGAGATGTATGTATACAATATTTCTTAAAATAAAACTTGTTTATCAGACACACACAGCATAGACAGAATATTAATATGAATTCAAACAAAACCGAAGTGAAGTTAAATATTATAAAATTATTTCATACAATTCGCAGATTTAAGTAAATCTTATGGGAACATAAATATCTTTTTGAAGCACCTAGAAACATACCATCATTTTTACATTAGTTTAGTCAACAAAAAGATTGAAATTACTTGGCAAATAATCGACCAAAATCAATGCATTTTATGGTCCATTGGAGTAAATTTTATTTTATTTTATAACCGTCGTTTAACAGCTGCCTTAATTTTGGGTTTACGACGACCTATGTTCAACTCCGTAGACTTGTAATTTTCTACCACTGTGAATATTTTACTTCATCACTATGGTCGGTGCGAGACTGGTGCGGAAATCGCATCAACCAGCTATCTCTGGGATTCGAACCCGATTCACTATATTGGAAGGCGAACACTCTATCCCCTGAACCACGGCTCAATAAGGATAATTTTATTTCATAACCCTCGTTGAACATCTGATCCAATTTTAAGTTTACAACTACTAATGATAAGCTCAGTAGCCTTGTAGTTTTGAACTCAATCCAAAAGACAAGAGAACGCCTGGAGGAAGTATTGGGAGAAATTTGCATTCTTGGAGGACTTTTTGATGAAACTAACCCGCATTTGTGTTTACATAGAGAGGAAAAACACAAAAACCTCCCACGATTAGCCTGACGGCTAGGGGCTCTAACCCATGATCCGTCTAACAAGAGGGATATTTTACGTCATCACTGTGATAGGTGCGAGCTGGTGCGGAAGTCGAATCATCTAGCCATCGCTGGGATTCGAACCCGGTTCACTTCATTAGAAGGCAAACGTTCTATACTACGACTTGTATGAGCCACCACTGCTCATTCATAAAAGAGAATTGATCTTTTCTAGTTTTAGTTGGACCAGTTTGTTAATTAAATCCGAAAAGAAACACTATATTTCAGCTATACACTCCATGTAAACAAACCACCATATTGACAGTATCTTCAAATTGGCCATTTATTTGCCTTTTACTTCTAATAATGGTCCATTAAAGTCCCCTTCATTGTTTCACACAAGAATTTAGTTAAAGAGCTTGAATATACACTATTTATTCGCCAAATTTATGAAACTCAGTAAAAAGCAACTTTCTTAACCAATAAACTGCAAATTCGAGTATGCTTTATCAATTGTTCGAGTTAGGATTCAACTACACTTTTTGAAGTGTGTAAGAACGCTCGATTAGGTATTATATTGGAATTAAGTAATCTTTTACATAATTTTTGGAGTTTTTTGAAAGCAAACTCGGATACGTATTACAACACAATTTTTAAACTGCCGAAAACTCTTGACCCCACATTTTAGCGGATTTTCTTAGTTGATCTACAGATTCATTAGGCAATGTACATACTACCGACTTTCACGCATAACATAAGTAACTGCCATCAGTGTGTGGGTGGATGACCACTTTGTTCAGCCTGCTAAGGGACCGAGGGAGTGCAGAATTGGTCCATGCTAAACTGTTTCATCGTGTAGTTCACGACTTCGAGTGAAGGTTCATCGGGCTACCAAAGCAAGTGCGTCCTTTCCTCTGCAGGGGATCAAAATTGTAATGACATGTGTTTGGATCTCGTTCAGACCTCCGCCGACAGCCCATTGTGCAGCTCAAGTTAGACGTTAATAAACTATTACAACTCTTAAAATAATATGCCTCTTCAATACTGTCACTCAGTGAAAAAAAAATTTCTAGCTCTGAAGCAAAGTATATACTTTGGAAATGTTGAATTATAGGAATTGATTCGGAATCTTAATGCGTTTGAGAGAAACTTACAGATTTAATAAAATTTAAAACATATTTCTAAAACATTTTATTTCTAACAAGATCAGTGTATTTTCTCTATTGTTTGAAAAGCTGTTTCTATTGATACTTTCACATACTGATTTTTTGCTTTCATGCCAAAAATATTTGAAACTATTGAAGAAATTGAAGTATTTGAAACTATTTCATGTCAAAAATATTTGAAACATGTTCTAAACTACTGAAAATAAATCATATTTTTAAGAACAACAAAAACATTGCGCGACTTTATAAAATATTGAAAACGGTTAAAAACCATAAGCTTCTCGGAGATTTTTTGTAAACATAAAGTTTCAACGTTGACTTAAAAAAAAGAGAGGAAAAACATATTTCAAACCTATTTCATCATATTGAATTATGAGTTATTATAAGTTTTTATACTCTTCCAGTTTCAATTTTCTTTTATCATTTTTTTGTACATAATTTAACTTTTGCTGTGATTTTGTAATGAGATACATTTTTCTATAAATAAATAAAAAACATCTCTATAAATTACGCAATTTTAACCATGTTCGCGTTTTTTATTCCTTATAAAAAATTAAAAGAAACTACATCTCTTTTTTTACTTCTGAAATTTTCTAACAAAAATTTTTCTTTTAACTCGATTGAAATTTCAATAAACAATAACAACCTTGTTTCAAATTTCTAGAATTAATTACTTCAAAAATCTTAATGGATTGTTCTTCTTACCTTAGGATATAGTATGCTTTAATATGCTTAAATTATGTTTCATTTCGGACAAATTCCATAGTTTTGAAAATAAAAATATATAAATTTAATAAAATATTAATATTTTATAAAAATTAAAAATACAAATTATAATTGTTACATGTAAGTTATAAAATTATTAAGCAATATATAAGGATCCTAATTAATGTTTTTATGAATTAATATTTAAAATATTTCCTAATATAGAAAAGTACAAGAGCAATTTTTTTAGAATAT
Organism: Parasteatoda tepidariorum; assembly: GCF_043381705.1. NCBI lineage: Eukaryota > Metazoa > Arthropoda > Arachnida > Araneae > Theridiidae > Parasteatoda > Parasteatoda tepidariorum. The sequence continues at coordinate 26,735,970 of NC_092213.1, forward strand.
TATATCTAAGGGTTATTTCTAATGAATTAAAATTTACCAAATTCATTTAGATAAATTTCTAGTAAGATTGTTTTTTTACTTTATTCGCAAAAATACTTTATACGCATTACTTTATACGCATGCTTTCTTTATTTTTTACTTTATACGCATGCTTTCTTTCTCATTTTTCAGTGAATATTTAATCACCTTCAAGCAATGATAAATTTAATGAAAATACTAATTAGAATAATGTTAAAATACGACTTTAATTTTACCATATAAATCGTAACATTCAAATAATAAAAAATATTAACTTAAAAAGTTTATTTTTAAATATGAGAATTTCAAATACTATCTCCTATAAAGTGTATTAACTTTCATAATTTATAGTGAATATATTTATAATAAAAACTTTTCGCTCTTAGATTTTTTGTGCCGAATTTGCAAAAATAATTTATTGATTTTGTAATGGATGTTTTGTTTAACCTTAAAAAAATATACTTAATTTCCATTTGCTGTGAAGATTTATTTCTGTTGTAGCCAATAATATATTTAATAAAATGAATGGACTATATATTAGGATAATATTTTATGTAAAACTTGAACATTTAATCTATAAATTATACTCTTTACATATAATGAATGAATGCAATAATGAACACTAAGAAGAATTGACTTATTTACAAAATTCTAAAATTCGATATTTATATAAAAATATTAATAATGAGTTTTTGTGCTGTTCTTTATATAAATTTGGCAGTTAATATATTTTTATATTTACTATATAGATGTATTTCACGAATCATTCCTGATCTCATATATCAGGAAAAATTGAATCAACCAAAAAATTCAAAAGATTCGTAATCTATTTTTTAATATTAATCCAATATCTGATTTCGATTCTTTAATCATGTCACAAAAGTAACTAAATACTTGTAACTAATTCTGTGACGAAATAATATGTTTAGTGTGTTTAAAAATCTCACTTTTACAGAACAAAATCTAAAAATGCTTTTTTGTAGTACATTTATGAATTTCTTAATAGTGATAGCGTTATTATATGCCAGACAATCCAGGGTGGGCCGGAGTCTTTGCTTGAATTCTATTCCTCTGGGTTCTATTTTTGTGCGCTGTTTCTTTTCCTCTATAGTCGGTCTTCACGAGATCCATCTGACCGTTTTTCTGAGTTCTATTTTCCTGCTTGTTAGTGGTTTATGAAATATAATTTTCCTTTCATCGTTCATTCTAAGTTAATTCTAATCGTTCGTTCTAAGTTAATTCTAATCGTTCATTCTAAGTTAATCGTTCATTGGAGTTAATTCTACTCTAAACAAAGTTAATTTCTGTCTCATGTAAAAGAGATATGTTTACAAAACTGTTCGTTAAAATCTACAGATTTTGAGGTTGCAAATGCAGAAATTAAAAATTTCAATTTAAAAGAAAGATATACATATTGTTTCAAGGCAATTATATTTTTACTTCATTCATTCTAAATTTATGAGCTACCCAGTTCATTATTTTAATTTTTATATATTTTAAAATATTTGATTTTCTGTATGTTTAATATTGGTTGGAGTTAATTCCAATCTAAACGATATTAGTTTCTGCTTCAGGTTAAAATGAAATGTTTACAAAACAGTTCATTAAAATCTATATATTTTACGGTTGCAAATACAGAATTTAAAATTTTAAATTTAAAAGGAAAAAATTGAATTATTCTAAGACAGTTATTTTTCTACCTCATTCATTCTAAATTTATGAGCCCATCTAGTTCATTATATGAATTTTTATGTATTTTAAAATATCTGACTTTCTGTAGAATTAATAGAGGTCGAAGTTAATTCTTCTCTAAGCGATGTTAATTTCTGTATCAGGATCTATAGTTCTTCTTCGGGATCTTTCTTCAGTCATAGATTCGAAGGTTGCAAATGCAAAAATCAAAATTTTAAATTTAATTAAAAAAAATTTAACCTACTTTAAGACAGATACTTTTTACTTTAGCACATGTTGAAAAAAGTGCAATTTTAAAGCATTAAACGACAAAAGTGAGTTAGTAATTAGTTTTAAATTTTTAATGAATTTAAGCAACACTTAAGAATTATTTTTACTGTCATTATTTTTAAAAATGTTTTTTTTTCTTAAAGTACTTAAATTTTGAACTATATTTGAAGATCTGCATCATTTAGTAATAATGTTATACGAAATTTCAAATTGCACTCGGGAAAAAAATCCGTCAAAATTACAGCACTGCATGGTAATGATATTTCTGGTATCAGCATCGTCCAGAGTTTCTGATTTTAGTTATATGTGATTCGACCAGATTTTTTGACCAACGGCGCATCGGAAAGTAAACATTTTTTTTTACACCCCACAAATTTTTTTTGCCCACCTGGAGAATGACCTTTCGTCCCACAGGCATCTGAAAGGCAGATTTGTTGACCACTCTTACAGGGGCACCATATTATGTGGGCCAATGTTGCTCCCACAGTGAGGGCAGATAGTAAAGAGGAATGAAAGAACATCAATGCCTTGCCCGAGATTCAGACCCAGAACCTTTCTGATGCAAGGGCAGTTCTCTAACACCTACACACGCCTGTCGGCTAGGAAAGTAAACATGTAAATAAAAGAAAAATAACCGAAAAACTCATAACAATTTATTGAAATTTTGTGATGACTGAAAATCGCATTACGAAAGAAAATCCGTAAAATGTCTCAATTTAGGGAAAAGAGGGAAATCTTAGAGATTACTATTGGGTTATTAAATAGGGTGCGCGATTCCCACGTAGAGTAAAGGGAAAAATGTCTTTACTTTTTATTAAGGCATGCTTGAGCCAAAAATGGATTTAAGGACAGGATGTGAATTTAAAAGTGTGAGAAAGTGTTTCGATTTGAATAATAAAATAAAAGAAAAGGAAAAGAATAACAGAAAAAGATTAATTTAAGCTTTTTATGTTGTTTTACACCCAAAAATTATTAAAATGCTAAATATAATATTTTTTACTCCTGTATTTCGGCCTAAATTAATACAAAATAATGAAAGAGAAAAGAAAAATATGTTTTATAAGAATCACCTGCATCAAAGGGTTAAATAAAAATAAAGCATTTTCTTTAATGTAAAATAATGCATATTCTGCTGTCAAAGTTATTCTTCTCAATTCAGACTTTCAGTCAAGTGAATATAAAGAAATAAAGTTGTCAAGAAAGATATATGTTTTGTGAAACACCAAACACACACAAGTCTTTAAAAACAGAAGAACTAATGCCTATATGTCATTTTTCTGCTTCAGATGTCATTTATATTGTCGAAACATTCAAAGGTATGTAACAGCATAAAAGCAGTAAAGAACATCATTTGCAAAATAAACACTTTGCAAAAAATTCTTCTTTTTTGAAGCACTGATGCATTGTGACATAATGTTGAAGACTCTAAGAGTTTTGAATTTTTTTAAGCTTAAATCTGCAATGATATCAAAGAAAGTGTATTGCAATAAATGAAAATAACAACTTTTAAAGCCGATACTTGTTCAATATGGAAAAAAAAGGATTCCAGATTTGAGGATTCAATTTCTTTAGCTTTTCCTTTAAATTCATTTTCATTTATTTCGATTATGTTTATTACTTTCGTTTTATAATAATCTGAATATAAGTCACACAAAATCAAAAGAACATATCGTTGAACAGATACAAGACGTTCTGTTTCCCCAACATTGGTAAATATTTATAGAATTCACTTGAAAAATAAAGTCATCAAAGTATAACAAAATACACGGTGGTAAAAATTCTGATAAAATAACCGTACGGTATGATAATTAAAATTCAGGTAAAAAAAATTTGAGAAAAAAAACATACGTCTGGTTCATAAAACCAATATATACGGTATTTCAACGATCGATTCATTCGATAATTTTCCCGTTCATATGGTAAAGGCTTACCGGAATTTCTGGTTTTCAAAATTATAGTTCTTATTACCACATACTTAGTGAGAAATACAAACTGAAAAGTAAATTTAACGAAATAAATGGTTTTCATGCCATGCAAAGTATGATAAAATTACCAAATTTTTACCACACTCAACAAATTTTATCACATATTATAAAACCGTATTTTATTGTTAATCAATCCAAAATCGTTACCAAGGTATGTAATAACGCTTTGGTAAAAATTCCAGAACTTTTTTTTCAAAAATAAATATTAGAGCTAGGAAGGATAATAAACTTTACCAAAACCTTGTAAATCATTAATAAGGAAGGCGCAATTAAAATTAAACAAAACCGATAAGACTGACAAATGAATGTTGAATGCGTTTCTACTAATCGTCTTTTACCTTTTTCCTGGCAATCAAACAGTTTTTAATCACATCACATCTTCACTATTGATGACTTGTCAGGTTACCATAACGTACTTGCTTTTCCCTGCTTTAACATCAATTTGCGACTATTAACAAGTTTAGTTGATTTTAATGAATTTTTTGACAGAAATGTCCTAACTTGCAGGAGTGATTACAGAATACCTTGTTTTAAAAAAATACACCCAAGAATTTCTTTTGCGAGAGCTCATTTTCATCAACCCTGAATCTTCATGAATCTTTCAAACGTGTTCTTGTGCCACAATAGCTTTAGTCTGCAACCTAATTAACATTTAAAATCCTCAACTAGTGTCATTTGAACCAATCTTTAAAACTAATCTTAAAACACAGAACATTCAAATGCAATTAGTTTTATGGATCTTTTATCTGCATATCGTCTTCGCGCATATTTTTAATAGCGTAATTCTTAATATATCGGAATTTTTTAACTTTTTCTTAATCAGTGAACTCCTCCTCCGCGAAGGAGCGAACTCTATAAATTTGAGGAAGCGTTAAACACATTTTTGTTGTCTAACGCATTCCGAAATGCAAAACACATCCTAAGAATATTTGTACGTCAACAGCTTTAATCTACTACTTAACCAACATTTAAAACAATCGATTGATACTAACTGAACCAATATTTAAAACCTATATTAAAAATCAGTACATTCAAATCTAATACAGGCTCTTTCATCTGCATATGAATACCATGCATATTTTTTATTACGTGGCATCTTAACGCATCAGAACTTTTTTATATTTTTCTCAACTAGGATATTAAAAAGTTTCTAAATAACTTCACTAAAATATTTCATAGATATTGATTATTTAATTTTATTAAATACCGTTTGTTATATATTTTATATTTAATTAGTGTTTTTCGCAGGCAAATTACCTGTCTTCTTTGTATGTCACACCCAATATTGTACGACTCATCCTAACAACAATTTTCTTAATTTGTCCGAACACATTGTCCTTAATTGGATTAGTAAGCCTACTGTATTTGTGTTGGCTAAAGAAGGGATAATTAATCAGGGACAATTTATTTTGTCATTTTATGTAGGATTAGGATATTTCTTGTAGAAATGAGCTATTGAAGCATAAACTTTCAAAATTGTAATTTTTATTTTTATTTCATTATGAGGAGAAAAATTTTGATAGGCAACGTTTTCAGAATTTCAGTCTCCTTTGGTGGTCAGTGGGTTAGTTAGAACAAATATTCAATTCATTTTGTCCACACTGTAAAAAAATACCAATTGTTTGCTTGTTTTTTTTTTTTAATTTCTCCGTATTTTTAATGTTTTAAAGCCGTTTTGTTCGCAAAATGGTTTTTTGTTTAGTTTTCTATCCTAATCAAAAACGAATTAAATCCGTCAGCTGAAATTTCAGTTTTTGCCGTGCAGTTTTGCGCTCCGTAATATAACTTTACCTTTTCTCCAATCATTTTACGAATATTACTTTATAACATCTACTTCATGTTTTTAAATATCACAAAAATTAACCTATGGTTTTACTTTGTTAAACCATGAAATTGTTACAATATTGAATTTTGCGAATTTAGTACAATGTTGAAGCGAAATTCTCACTATCACAATTTCTTCATAATGTTATAATTGAGCCACACTGGATCAGGGTACAGACAGTGTGCCTCCCAATGAAGTGACTAAAATTCGAATCGATACAAATACTAAAAACGATCAAAATAATAATAGAATAATTGATACAAATTATAAAATATTCGCATCTAAAGCGAGTAAAGATTTACTTCGCAACTTTTGCAGAGGAAACTTTTTCCATATGGTAAAAGTCTTTTATATTTGGTATTGTGGTAAAGGTCTATTATTACTTTGTTGCATAAGCTTCTTTTGTTACAGTAAAAAAACAGTATGATTACGGATTTTCTTCGTAATTTTTAAGGATAAAACTTATTTTTGGATGGTGCAAAACCATTGAGGCTAAGGATTTAGAATATTTAACGGTTTTGCTAAACCATTTCAGCTACTGGCTTGAAACCTTAAATTATAAGGATTTCTTTTCACAGTGTATCAGTCTGATCCAGTGTATCTCAACCTTCTTTGTAACTATGACCCTACTAAGCCCTTTTTTTTAAAAATAATATTTAATTCTTTCTTAATATTTTTTTAATTATATGTTTATAAAAATATTGTAAAATTATTATATTAATAATAGAACAAAAAATGACAAATTCATTAATTAAATAAACCTAACATATGCATACTCCTTAATATCCAAAATTGAAATGTCACTAAATGCAATTGAATAATATGTTTTTTTTAATATATCACAAGGTAATTTTTGAGCAAGTAAATTCTTAAAACTTATAATGAAGAACAGAATTTTAGGTACAATCAAGTTTGGCTGAAAGATTTTTTTATATTATTTTAATTATTAATACACATTATAATTTAAATCTAGTGGGATTCTTGCAATTGATGATTGTTGCAAAAAACATTTCATCTCAGTTACCAATTCAGGTAAATTCAGTCTCAAGTTTCGCCTTTTTCGCGTATAGCCGATTTTTTTTAAGTAGCAGCAATTTATTTATGGAACTAAACCTACATCCAGCTAAATGGGTAACAAACACTTTTCTTGGATATTTGGTTGTATATAGATATAGTGTGATTTTTCCTAGATTTATACTTCAGTAGAGAAATTCTGTAAGACCGTTCACTCCCTTTTGTGCAATAACATTGCTAAAATACAGGTTTGTATAATATAGGTTTTCCGCACTCGATTAATGACTGAGAGTCACAATGTTACTCTTGGTGCACCGAGTTTTAAATAACCTCCTTTAAAAATCAAATTACGCTTTTGTGGGTCCTAAGCCTCTACGTTGGGCAATACTGGTCTAAACTAGCATATTTAATACACTGCTAACAGTTTAAAAGCAAATGACTGATTGTGTTACAATGCGCGTTGTTTCTAGAGAGGTAGTGCCTAGTTAAAGAAATTGTTTTTGCATGATGTGGAACTTTTTTTTTGTATATGTGATAAATAGAAAAAGAGATCATGCCTAAATATCGATTTCGGTCAAGTACATCCTGTAATGTATATGGATTAACAGTAAGTCGATGAGTTTCAGTAGCGTATCATACATTGCCATACTACTGGTATTATACGGAATTCGTTTGAGATTTCACTTTGTTTCAGTGGCCCCCATTATCCTTAAAATACTATCTAATTGTGCATTAGCAGGATACAGTTGAAAATGACCTCCGGATTCTAGACTCACCAGTCTTAGCGAATTAGAAAGTACAATTCGGGTGTCACAAAGGAACTCCTATACATCACCTTGTACACAACGAATCTGCATTGTACAACATTCTGGATCAAATTACGATGTAAAGTACCGGCACTTTGGGTTCATCATAAGTTCATTTTTACCTTAAGATATCACACCACAAAATTTTATAGTAATACTCATGTAATTAGAGTTATCCAGTGACTTTGCGGTAAACATTACAGTAAAAATTACCATATATCAGATTTTTTGTCCCGCAACATGTTCCAGAAAAAATAAATTTTATGACAAAAAGTACCAGTACCGTAATTTGATTAGGAATTTTGTACAGCGAAGTCTGTATTGAAGGTGTCCAAAAAACATTGTAGGGACGGTCATAAAGTGTACACTCAGAATACCCTTGCTAGATCACTGTTATATAAGTTGTTCTTTAAAAACCGTCAGCTTTAAAGCCTATTGTCTGTTCTTGATGTGTGAGATAGAGATATCATGCATGGTGTGACTTGAAGAAACACATAATTGCAATGATGCACACATGTGCATCATTTCGAGCACAGTGTGAACCTGTTGATTCATTCATATTCATAAAATGTTCAGAAATTTTTTTTAGCAATCTTCTATCTAACAATAGAGGGAGGAAAGAAATAACCTAAATTCTTCACGCAAATGTTTCTAGGTTGCAAGTTATTTATTATTTATTTTTTTCAATTTTGAATTTTGATCTTACTTAAGCATATTTTTAAAGTATCGATCAAAATTTTCCCCCTAATGTGCTTACGCTAGCTTTAAATCTTGGTGTTAAAGAACTTTAACCCTCGGTAGTTTTAGTTGTTGTTGACGTATGCCTGTTTAGGCAGAGGGGGTGCGATTGCTCTTGCTTTCCAGTGGCGCCATCTATGACCAAGAATTCGACTTCTGCCACACCATGCGTCACACCCGTTTATAGGGCTGACCCATTCATACATCCATTCATTCATCCACAGATCGCAATTTTGACCTGAATCAGAGAACGATCGATCTCCAATCCAGTACCATTAGAGGTATTGATTTNAAATCATTACCAAGGTATGTAATAACGCTTTGGTAAAAATTCCTGAACTATTTTTTCAAAAATAAATATTAGAGCTAGGAAGGATAAGAAACTTTACCAAAACCTTGTAAGTCATTAATAAGGAAGGCGCAATTAAAATTAAACAAAACCGATCACATTGACAAATGAATGTTGAATGCGTTTCTACTAATCGTCTTTTCCCTGGCAATCAAACAGGTTTTAATCACGTCTTCACTATTGATGATTGGTCAGGTTGTCATAACGTAGTTGCTTTTTCCCTGCTTTAACATCAATTTGCGACTATTAATAAGTTCAGTTGATTAAATGATTTTTTTGACAGAAATGTGCTAAAACTTGTAAGAGTGATTACAGAATACATTGTTCCTTGTTTAAAAAAAGCACACACCCTAGAATTTCCTTTGCGAACGCTCTAGTTTTCATCAAATGTGAATCTTCATGAATCTTTCAAGCACGTTTTATGCCACAATAACTTTAGTCTGAAACCTAATTAACATTTAAAACTATCAACTAGTATCATTTGAACCAATCTTTAAAACTAATCTTAAAATACAGATAATTGAAATGTAATTAGTTTGATGGATCTTTTATCTGCATATCGTCTTCGCGCATATTTTTAATAGCGTAATTCTTAATATGTCGGAAATTTTTAACTTTTTCTTAATCAGTGAACTAAAAAGCTCCCATTAACTTCACTAAAATAGTTTAACGCTTCCTCCTCCGTGAATGAGCGAACTCTATAAATTTGAGGAAGCGTTAAACACATTTTTGTTGTCTAAAGCATTCCGAAATGCAAAACACATCCTAAGAATATTTTGCACGTTAACAGCTTTAATCTACCACTTAACCAACATTTAAAATCACCAATTGATGCCAACTGAACCAATATTTAAAACCTAGCTTAAAAATCAGTACATTCAAATCTAATACAGGCTCTTTCATCTGTATATCAATACCATGCATATTGTTATTGCGTAACATCTTAACGCATCAGAACTTTTTTATATTTTTCTTAACAAGGATATTTGTTTTAAAATGTTTCTAAATAACTTCACCGAAATATTTTATAGATATTGATTATTTTATTCTATTAAATTCTGTTTGTTATATATTTTATATTCAATTAGTGTTTTTCTCAAGCAAATTACCTGTCTTCTTTGTATGTCACACCCAATATTGTACGACTCATCCTAACAACAATTTTCTTAATTTGTCCGAACACATTGTCCTTAATTGGATTAGTAAGCCTACTGTATTTGTATTTGCTAAAGAAGGGATAATCAGGGGCAATTTATTTTGTCATTTTATGTAGGATTATAGGATATTTCATGTAGAATTGAGCTATTGAAACATAAACTTTCAAAATTGTTATTTTTATTTTCATTTCATTATGAGGAGAAAAATTTTGATAGATAACGTTTTCAGAATTTCAGTCTCCCTTGGTGGTCAGTGGGTTAGCTTAGAACAAATATTCAATTCATTTTGTCCACACTGTAAAAAAATAACAATTGTTAGCTCGTTTGTTTTTTTAATTTTTCCGTATATTTAATGTTTTAAAGCCGTTTTATTGACAAAACGGTTTTTTTCGTTAAGTTCACAAAACGGTTTTTTCCGTTTTTTATCCTAATCAAAAACGGATTAAACCCGTCTGCTGAAATTTCAGTTTTTGCCAAGCAGTTTTGCGTTCTTTAATATGACTTTACCTTTTCTCCAATCATTTTACGAATATTACTTTACTTCACGTTTTCGAATATCATAAATGTCCCGCAGTGGACTGATCGTTAAGACACGGTTCCCAGCAGATCACCGAAGTCAAGTATCACTGGCTGCGGTCAGTGGGCGGGTGGGTGACCACTTGGATCAGCCTGCGTAGGGACCGAGGGTGTGCGGTATTGGTCCTCGTTAAACTGTTCTACCGTAAAGCGCTCGACTTCGCGTGCAGGTCGTCGGGCTACCGAAGCGGGAGTGCCATCCCCTCCGCAGAGGATCAAAATTGTGATGGCATGTCTTCGGATCATCCTCAGGGATGTTTCCCAGACCGTCGCCAATTGCCCATTGTGCAGCTCTAGAGCGACGTACAACAACAACAATATCATAAAAATTAAACTGTTGTTTTTCTCTGTGAAACCATGAAATTGTTACAATATTGAATTTTGCGAAATTAGTTCATTAATAGTCAATTAGTTGCAATTGAAGCGAAATTCTCACTATCACAATTTCTTCATAATGAAATAATTGAGTCACGCTGGCTCAGGAGACAGACAGTGTGCCTCCCAATTAAATGACTAAAATTCGAATTGATACAAACACTAAAAACGATAAAAATAATAATAGAATAATCGATACAAATTATAAAATAATCACATCTAAGGCAAGTAAAGACTTACTTCTCAATTTTTACAGAGAAAACTCTTCCCATATGGTAAAATTCTTTTATATTTGGTATTACGGTAACAGGCTATTATTTTGCTGCATAAGCTTCTTTTGCTACCGTAAAAAAACATTATGATTAAGGATTTTCTTCGTAATTTTTAAGGATAAAAGGTACAAAATCATTGAGGTACAAAATCAAAGGTACAAAATCATTTTTTAAGGTACAAAATCATTGAGGCTAAGGATTTCGAATATTTAATGGTTTTGCTGAACCATTTCAGCAGCCGGTTTGAAACCGTAAGTTTTACAGGATTTTTTTACAGTATATCAGTCTAAACCAGTGTATCTCAACCTTCTTTGTAAATATGACCCTACTAAGCCTTTTTTTAAAATAATATTTAACTCTTTTTTAATAATATTTTAAAATTATATGTTAAAAATATTGTAAAATAATTATATTGATTATTGAACAAAAAATTAGAAATTCATTAATTAAATAAACCTAACATATCCATAATTCTTAATATCCAAAATTGAAATGCCACTAAGTGCAATTGAAATATAGGTTTTTGGAAGAAATCACAAGGTAATTTTTGAGCACGTAAATTTTTCAAACTTATAATGAAGAAGAGAATTTTAGGTATAATTAAGTTTGGATGAAAGATTTTTCTACATTATTTTAATTATTAGTACAAATTATTATTTAAATCTAGTATTCTTGCAATTGATGATTGTTGCAAAAATATTTTATCTCAGGTACCAATTCAGGTAAATTCAGTCTCTAGTTTCGCCTTCTTTTTGCGTCTATCCGAATTTTTTTAAGTAGCAGCAATTTTTTTATGAAACAAAACCTACATCAAGCTAGATAGGTAACAACACTTTTCTTGGATATTTGGTTGTATTTAGATACAGTGTGATTTTTCCTAGATTTATACTTCAGTAGAGAAATTCGATAAGACCGTTCACTCCCTTTTGCGCAACAACATTGCGAACAAAAGTTAATATAGGTTTTATAATATAGGTTTTCCGCACTCGAGTAACAACTGAGAGTCACAATGTTACTCTTGGTGTACCGAGTTTTGAATAACCTCCTTTGAAAATCGAATTAAGCTTTTGTGGGTCCTAAGTCTCTACGTTGGACGTGGCATGTTGCCCAACTAAACTAACTAACTAATTGGTCTAAACTAACGTAATTAATATACTGCTAACATTTTAAAAGCAAATGACCGATTGTGTTACAATGCGTGTCGTTCCTAGTGAGGTAGAGTACAGTTAAATAAATTGTTCTTGCATGATGTGGAACTTTTTTTTCGTACGTGTGATAGATGGAAAAAGATATTATTCCTAAATATCGATTTCGGTCAAGTACATCCTGTAATGTATATGAATTAACACTAAGTCTATGAGTTTCAGTAGCGTATTATACCTTGCCGTACTACTGGTATTAGATGGAAATCGTTTGAGATTTCCCTTTGTTTCAGTGGCCCCCGTTATCCTCAAATCTTTATCTAATCGTGCATTAGCAGGATGCAGTTGAAAATGACCCCCGGAATCAAGATTCACCAGTTTTAACGAATTAGAAAGTGAAATTCGGGTGCCACAAAGGAACTCCTATACAACACCTTATACACAAGGAATCTTCATTGTAAAACATTCTGGATCAAACTACGGCGTAAAGTACCGGCACTTTGGGTTCATCCTAAGTCCATTTTTACCTTAAAATATTTTTTTTTCCAATGGCCAAGGTTACAAAAGATCACTCACCACAAAGGGAGTAACAACAGAATAAACAAACACAAAACAAAAACAAACGTGGCAAGAAAAGTCTATGAACCCAATGAGTCTCTGGCGCGCCAGTAACGGTCACACAAAGAGATGTCCCCCAGTGCCGGGCAAAGATGAAGGTGGTCTGCATCCATCTCCGCTTGAAGGTCACAGAGCGTACAGAAAGGGGCTTCATCAACATGAATTCGATGGAGATGTTTGACTCAGCAACTGCCCTACGTCTTGGCCACATAGGACGATTTTTGAGATTATTCCACCAGATTTTACCAGAATTTTTCTAAGTGTATTGGTTTAAAGAGAGATCCATCATCTTTTTCTTGATTAGGCGCTTGGCACTAGTGAGAGGGACAGCTTTCTTTGATGTCTGTAGGATAGAAGCTCCCTGCTTAGCAAGATGGTCTACTAACTCATTACCAGCTACACCGCAGTGTCCCGGGATCCACTGCAAAACAATTTCCTTAGAAAGCCCAAACAGACCCTGTAGGAGTTCTTTACACTCAAGGATGTTAAAGGAGACAGGAGTAGTGTTTGAAATCACAGCAAAAATTTCCGCTTTTGAGTCACAAAAGATAACAGCCATAACAAAACTGTTCAGATGACAGTGCAGCTGCGATAGAGCTACACGAATAGCAGCAACCCCACCATCAAAGGCAGTTGTGAAATTTCCAGTTGAAAAATAAAGAGAGAACAGATAGCTGCAAACCCCTCCTCCTGCGTTGTCAGTGTCCTTCAAAAGTCTACCATTGGTATAGATATGTACCCAATCGGGTTCAAGATATAAGGTGCTTATTGTTTCCAGAGCAAGCATTCTTAATGAAATACTCAATTAATTAGAGTTATTCAGTGATTTTGTTGTAAGTATTATTGTAAAAATTACCGTATATCAGATTTTTTGCCCCGCAACATGTTCCAGAAAAAATTTATTTTATGATAAAAAGTACAAGTACCGTAATTTTATTAGGAATTTTGTACAGTGAGGTCTGTATTGAAGGTGTCCAAAAAACATTGTAGGGACGGTCATTGTTCAATATAAGTTGTTCTTTAAAAACCGTCTGCTTTAAAGTCTACTGTCTGTTCTTGATGTGTGAGATAGCGATATCATGCATGGTGTGACCTGAAGAAACGCATAATTGCAATGATGCACACATGTGCATCATTTCGAGCACAATGTGAACCTATTAATTCATTTATATTCGTAAAATGCTCTGATTTTTTTAGCTATTTTCTATCCAAGCATCGAAGGATGAAAAAAATAACCTAAATTTTCACTCAAATTTTTTCTATGTTGCAAGTTATTTTTTATTTTATTTTTTAAATTTGATCTCAAATGAGAGCATATCTTACAAGTATCGATCAAAATTTTCCTCCTAATGTGCTTACGCTAGCTTTGAATCTTAGTGTTAAAGAACATTAACCCTCGGTAGTTTTAGTTGTTGTTGACGTATGCCTGTTTAGGCAGAAGGGGTGCGATTGCTCTTGTTTTCCAGTGGCGCCATCTATGGCCAAGAATTCGACTTCAGTCACACCATGCGTCACACCCGTTTATAGGGCTGACCCATTCATACCATACATCCATTCATTTACAGATCGCAATTTTGACCTGAATCAGAGAACGATCGATCTCCAATCCAGTACCATTAGAGGTATTGATTTGTTATGGGAACATGGAGGACTATTGCGACTCGACAGATTTAACGTGCATCCGTCACTTTACTACACGGGGAGTCAGTAAAGCCGGCGAGGTTCGAACCCACGAACTCTCGGACTTGGGCCCAGCGCTCTACCGTCCAGGTTATCCCGGCCTTTTAGTTTTGCTTCGCAATGCTGATCCAAACATTTCTCTTCTTAGCCTTTATTTTTGTTTGGATTGTTACTTTATTGGATTTTTCTCAGCCTCTTATTTCCTTTCATTCTTTCTGTATGACATAGCCATGCTAACAGACTACATTTTATAAATTTAATAATTAAAAATTCAATATTGTTTCAAGTTCTTTTAATTCTCTACGAAATATTACAGAAATATTTTATAATCAAGATGGAAGTCGTGGTATTTTTTCTCCAAAACCATTCTTAAAAACATTCTCTCGAGAAGTTTAAAAATGTGGTCTATCGTTTTTCTGACCCAAAACTTTCATGTCATAGTTATGCAAATACAACCACTTGAATAAGTTGCATCATATTTAGAAACATTCCCTTACATTTGTAGCTTTATTTTTAAATCCATTTTAAAGTCAAAATGCTTGTATCAGAAGTAACTGGCATAATAAATCAAAGTCAATCTTTCAAAATCAGGAAACTTTGAAGTTTTTTTGAAATGCCTGTCATAGATAACGCTTCTTACTTATGTAACTCACTGTTTTTCAAAAAATATCAGAACCATTTCTAGGAAAAAAATATAAATTCCTTTCAAAATTATCTTCAAAAAAGGTAGAAATCAGTTGCTTCTAAATTGTCTTTGACAGACAATCTCTTTTCAAAAACCATCGATTTTCGTCAAATGTTTTTTCCTTTTCTTATAGCATCATGACTATGCAATAAAGAATAGTCCTTTTCTTATTCATTGTCTACATATACTCCAGAAAACTTTTTTCATTGTTATGGTATTAGGCTCTTTGTTTTAAACCAGCTTTATCCGTTTCTAAAAATTTTGATTTGTGTGATACTTTAATTACCTGTTTTGGATATTTTTGTATAACATAAAAATTCTTTTAATACCCTTTCAGTTTTATTTTTTTTTGCATGGCATACAGTGTCTTTTAATTACCTGTTTTGAATATTTTCATATTACATAAAAATGATTTTAACAACCGGTTTTGGGTTTATCGTATAGATGGCATACAGTGTATTTTAATTACGTGTTTTGGATACTTTCGTATAACGTATAAATTGTTTTAATTAGTATCCGCCTGGGATTTTTTGTATCTCATATTAATGTATGTTTAGGATATTTTTGCTCAACATACAATGAGCTTTGATCTGTTTCTACTTTTTTGCATAACATACATTGTATTTAAATTGCTTGTTTTGGATATTTTCGTATAGTATACAAAGGGTTTTAATATTCTGCGTTGGATTTCTTGGATGGCATCCAGCGTGTTATAATTACCTGTTTCGGATATTTCCGTATATTATACAAAAAGATTTAGTTACCTGCGTTCTACATAGCATCTAGTGTGTTTTATTACCTCTTTTGGATATTTTCGTTTAACATACAAAGAGTGTTAATTTTCTTCGTAGGATTTTTTGCATGGTATACAGTGTGTTTTAATTACTTGCTTTGAATGTCTTCGTTTAACCCAATAGCGGTTTAGAGAATGGGAAAAATTGGAAGAATGTTACCCTAAGATACACCATTTCCCTATATAAGAACAGAGGAAGACATTTTAACATGGACATTTGCGTTACATGGAGAGTTAAAACCGCGGAGACTTCACAAGGTTAACAAGATTGCAAAGTAATCTAAGCCATGACCTGTTCCCCACTGAAGATATTTTATGTCAGAGTTGTGGTTGGTACGAGTCGAGGGCAGAATTCGTGACTACCAGAAAACGTTGGGATTCGAACATGGGTCACCTCATTAAGAGACGAGTACGTTCTCCAATAAGCCACCTCAGCTCATTAACAAATTCTTATGTTTTATCTGCTGAGCACATGATTAGATATTTGTATTTCTTAATGTTTATCTGAAAAGACAAAAATAAATTCACGGGGACCAACGCCATGCTACAATAATTCTGTTGCAGGAGTGATGACTGTAAACGCCCTCTATAAATCAATATATTTTAAGCTGAAATACTTTATTTCATATATAGATTACGTTCTTCGCTTCATTCTAAGAGTTACTTCTACAGTAACAATTCAACTATTAAAAATTGATTCTATTTATTTATTATTTGTGTGTGAGCTATAAGCTGCAATTTATTTCGTCTGATTTAGAAAAAATGATGTGGATATCAGGTTGCTATGACGACATGATAGAACAAATTGAGTATACAAAAAATGTAATGTTTTCTTTTATAAAATAGAGACAGAATTTTTATTAAATAAATTTGAGAATGAAAGAATATCGAACTTTCTGATAGATTCTCGTAACGTTTGTGGAAAAAATTATGACTCATTAAAAAATATATGACTTATTAAAAAACATAACACTTTTAATTTACAAAAGTTGTTCCACAAAAGTTGTATCATCACAACAACCCCAACATCATTTTCTTTTTAAATAATAACGAGACAACTTGTTGCTTAGAATTTACGCACCATTAATTTATAAATAAATGGAATCAACTTTTCATAACTTCTGTATTATCTCTGATATAAAGTCACTACCAATATTTACTGTAACAAATTGCTTAATTAAAGTGGCTAATAAAATAATCTCCAACACTGAAACATGACAATACATTTTGCGATAAATTCTGTTCGTGCGTTTTTTCCTTATAAAATATTTAAAAAATGCATAAAAATTAAAATGATACAGAATAAATATAAAGCATGAATCCCCAAGCAATGTTGGTTGCTTCATCCTGCATTAAATAAAACTGCTTGCAAAATGGTGTACTGTTAGAAACACCTTGGTTAAAAGGGATAAATAGCAATTTATTTAATAGTTATTTAAGCATATTCAAGCTAAACAGTCAAATGACCGTAAGAAAGATGGCATTCAAATAGTTAAATGTGAGAAATATTGTTTATTAATCGCATTCACCTAATACGGTTAAACTAATAAACTTTTACCACCTCAACTACATCCATATAATGAAGCAACTTAGTTCGTTACAGCTAGGTATATATTATAGCCATGAGGGCTAATTAGTCAGTCTCATGACCGACTGAACAGGGGTTCGAGTCCCAACGCTAACATCACAAAATTTTCCAGTTACAACATACGTCAACATATGAAGAATTTCCAGTGTCCTGCACTTCTGACCCTGAGCTTATAAAAAACGGTACTCTGATTCACACATAGATGGCAGCACCATCAAGCTGCTTAACACACAAAAAAGTCTAGCATTTCAACCACAACTCCTATAGTTTGTCTACGGTAAGAACTCCCCCCGCCACAAAGTCTGAGGCCGTCTGCTGCTAAGGAAACAAGAATAGTACATTTCAGGGAGGGTAGCTTCTCCTCACTTTAGGGCAATACGAAGAAAAATATTCCCTTTCTCTCTCCCACCCGAGACAAAACCTGTCCTAAATAGTGACCCACACCCCTATTTGAAATAGTTATACCTCGTTGCCATAGTCACCGCCACGGATCCAGACTAATGTCTAGGGGAGTTCTTACTTTAGACAAACTATATGCTAATTACATTAATCCTAATTCCATAAGCCCAGTTCCAATGTCCAGTTAATTGTTTTTTAAAACCATGCTAGTTATAAATGGTTAAAATAAACATGTAGTTTTGTATTTATGGTTGTTTAACCACATCAGTTCTAATTGGTTTCCAAATCATAAAGGTAGAAAATGCTCTTTACCGTAAACTTTACGGTAAATTTTACGGACAGACTGCTGCCGGTTATTTTACCATAATTTTAGAATGAAAATTCTTACAGTGTGGAATAAAAGTGTATAAATTTCTTCTTTGAGGAAATCAATGAAAGTTTCAACTTCCGTCGCTTATAGACTAGCAGCAAAAGATAAGATTGACACAAAATCCACTTTTCTGTAGGGAAAATCCTCGTGACCAAAATAAAGTCCGTCTGATCCCACCAGATTACTTAAGAATGTATTTTATTCCGAGAGATTTGATGAAAAGTCGATTTCTGGCTACTTTTACAAACAAACGAATTGAAAAGAAACAACTTAAGGGACAACAACTTTAAGTGAAAACATTTGAACTTTTTTGAATTGTTTAATTTAAACTATTCTTTAAAATCGATTTCTTGCCATTTTTTCAATAAAAGAAAAAAATCAAAGCAACATTAATCACATGTTTTCGAAAATAAATATTCTTGAATTTCATTAATTAACAAGCCACTTTAAAGGAACTACACGCAGACAACTTAATAAGTGAAGGAAACATGAAAAAACAACAACATTTTTGAATTTCTCAGTTTCCAAGATATTTTTGATGAATTTTTAAGCCGATTTCATGTCACTTTTATCCAAAAACGGATTGATATAAAGCAATTTCGTAGAAATATTATTAAAAATAATTGCTACAATGTATAATTGTTCACCTAAGACAATTTCCTGTTACTTTACTTGCAAACAAATTAAATGAAAGAAAATAAATTATCAAGAAGAATACAAAAAAGGCACTGCTAAAATGATTAAATATTTAATTTCAACTGTTCATCTAAGACTATTTCTAGTCAATTTTACCAACAAACGAATTTAAAAAAATTATCAAATACAAATAAAAAAAATCATTGCAACGTTGTTGAAACTTTCAAGACAATTTCAAGTCACTTTTATCAATAAACGAATTGAAAAGAAACAACTTAGCAAGTAAAAACATATTAAAAGAAAGCACTGCAAGATTAGGAAAAGGTTTGATTAGGCAAGATTAGGAAAAGGTTTTCAATTGTTCATCTAAGACTATTTCTTGTCCCTTTTACATACAAACGAATTGAGAAGAAACAAATTATCAAGATGAAATATAAAAAAAGAAAGTACTACAACAACGCTGAAATATTGAATTTCAATTAGTCATCTAAGACAATTTCGTTTCACTTTCACCGACAAATGAAATAAGAAATAACTTAGGCAGTAGAACCATATAAGAGAAAGTACCACAGCATTGTTGAAATGTTTCATTTTAATTGTTCATCTAAGACTTATTTTTGTCACTTTTACTAACAATGGTATTGAGAGGAAAGAATTTAGCATGCAGAAACATATAAAAATAAAGTACCACACCACAACGTTGTTGAGATGCTTCATTTCAATTGTTCATCTAAGACTTATTTTTGCCACTTTTACTAACAATGGAATTGCAATGAAAGAATTTAGCAAGTAGAAACATATAAAAAGAAAGTACCACACCAGAACATTGAAGGGAAACAATTTAGCAAAAAGAAACATAAAAAGAAAACACTGGAAATGTTGAAATGCTTCATTTCAATCGTTCATTTGAGACAATTTCTTGTCATTTTTTACCACAAAGGAATTGAAAAGAAACAAATTATCAAGTAGAAACATATAATATGAAAGCACTGCAACATTGTTGAAATGTTTAATTTCAATTGTTTATCTAAGACTTGTTTATCTATTCTTGTCACTTTTACCAACAAGGTAATTGAAAAACAATTTATCAAGTAGGAACTTCACAACTAAGTACTACAACATTGTTGAAGTGTCTAGTTTCAATTGCTAATTCTAGTCACTTTTTCCAACAAATGAATTGGAAGAAAAAAAACGTCTTAGCAGGTAACAACATGACTAACGTGAAAATATTACAACGGTATTAAATTATTATATTTCTATGACCCATTTATAACTAATTTCAGAATTTGTTTAAACTTTTATTCCGATTTATTTTCCGATTTCTTTCTTGTAATTAATTATGTTCAAAAAGTTACAAAACTAAAGAACTCTATCACCGATTTCGCTAATGCTCGCCAACCCCTGGAATAAAACTAAACCATATCCCGCGTCACATATATCTCAATAGGACGGCAATTAAGAGGCAATAAAGAGAGTTTGAAGTTGTTTTCAAAAAATTGGTTTGAACCAAATAACAATACAATTTTCGATTTTTGACTCCTTCCCTGATGCTGAAATTAAAACTATAACTTGTGTTTACCAAAGACGAAAAGGAAGTCATGAGGGAGAAGCATGAGCATTGCTGTCTAAACAAGTGAGGTATTGTTTCTGATGAGTTTTTTACGCTGAATCTAATGACACCAAAATCAAGTTAATGGAACAAGTAGATCAGAAGTTATGACGGATTTAGTAAGTTTGGAATTTAAAATGTACAGAGCTTGATGATAACGTTGGTGATTATATATAAAAGATTATTAGGTAATTAGAAATAAAAGCTGGTAAGAAATTTTTCCGAATTCGTCAGAAGTTTTTTAAAAAAAAGATATGTTACTTTATTGTCCTCCTAATACATATTTTCTTTTTAATCACTTCAAAAAAAGTATTTTACTTAGAATATGTTTTTAAATTTTCTAACAGCAGATTCAAATTAAATAATCGAATCATTTTGAAAACTACAAAATTGTCACGAGAAAAATTTTCAAGTTTCAGCACCAGGGAATTTTTAATAGGGGCAAAAAAAACAAAGCCAAGTTTAGTCTTGAATTTTACTTCAAATGAAAACATATTTTTTTCATCTTTTAAAACTAGAATTTCTGAAATAATTATACTTTCAATTACTTAAAGAAATCTTACTTTTTTTCCTGTTCTTGGAATCCATTTATCGCATTTAATTTTAGAGCTATATCGTTATTTTACGAAGGTAGAACAATTAGAAAATTAGAGCAATTAGAAATTTGTTAAGGTAATGACTAAATTTATTTTTATTCAATAATATCAGTTACTTCAGGCATACATGCATATTTATAAACTAGTAACTTTTAACACGTATATGATTTAATAAAAAGAAAGCGTCTGCACGCCTTCTGTGCAAGTCTGTGTACCCTTTTAAAACTCTAGCACTATGAATGAAATTTTTCAGAAGTTTTGACTTCGAATCCAAGGGGATATTGTTGCCCTGATAATAAATATCACTCAGATATTTAAATTAATTCGTTCAGGTAAGATGTTAGAGTTTTATTTATTAAATAAATAAACCTCTTGAATTTTCTCATTTGTTTAGGAGTAAATAATAAATAAACTTCTTGATTTTTCTCACTTGTTTAGCACTAAGCAGTCGATTCGATTTTTCGGATATTTAAACGATAACACCATTTCATGATGTTTACTAGCGTACTTCTCTGTTTCATCAAAACCCAGTTCTACGTTCTTTAATATTTATTTTTCTTTTATCAGTTTGATAGGTTATTATAGGAAAAATCACCCTAAAGTTACGTCTCCAAATTTGTAACTGGAAAAACTGTCTACTGGATTATTTTCTTTATAAGTATGCTTTTGATACGTTTTTCCATAAAACTAAATAATGTCAAGTCAAAATCAACTCAAATACAAAAATATTAAGTTATTTTTCTGAAGTGTAAGTTCATCGGTAAATTGCTTGTTATTTTAAATCAGAATTATTGGCCGCTCTCTATCATCATAGCCATCAATCTGGGTTTAGTGCAATTCTGAGTACAGTTAAATTTTATTTTAATAAATTGAACTTATAGAAAACTTTTTTCTCAATCTAATAACGTAAAGTCACCGGAAAGAGCAACAAATATTAATAAAAATATTGGAATTATTTTAACTTTATTTATAACGGCATATACTCTTAAAAATAGAGTTTCAGTACAAGCGTTTTATCAATTTTGTGCATGGTTGTGTAGAGCTGATTGATACTGATATATTGATCATTTACGTTTGTTTTACCCAAGCGACGCTTGGACAAAAAAAAAGGCTAATATTATCTAATATTATCGGCCGAGACTAAACAGCTGAATCATCTTAAAGAATATTTTAAATATTTACTTAGTTGTTTATCAGAAGTAAATTAGTCACAAACCAAGAAAAATATAGTCAAAACTACCAGAATGTGGTACAATTTACCGTGTTTATGGCTCTATGGGAATATTAAAAAGATCGGTAAATTTTAACGAAGAACTTTCGTACTGATTTTGGTAAGATTAACAATAAAGTGCGGTATTATCATAAAATTTAATAAAAGTGGTAAAATTAGATAATTTTCTCATGATAAAGCATAGCATAAAAACCATTTATTCAATTAAATTTATTTTTCAGTTTCCTACTTTTTACTGGATGTGTGGTAATAAGGACTGTAATTTTGAAAATCAAATTTCCAGTAAACTATTACAACATGAACCGAAGAATTATCAATTGAATAATTTAAATACCATACATTTTGGTTGTATAAAGGAGAATTATGTTTTACCAGATGATATGTTACCAGAAATGTCATTATCATACAATACGGTAGTTTTACCATAATATCTTTTCTTTGAGCAATAAGTTCTGAACAAGGTAGCATTTATTTTTTCTACGTTACATGTTTTTATTTTTGTTTAAATTATATACTTCTGTCGGAATATAAAGTCGCCAGTTCAAGAATTTGATGTAAAATATTATTTAGATAAATAAATGACTCTAAAACACTTTTACAATCTTATCTAGATCTTTGAATGTGATTCCTCATATTAATGACAATCTCCTACAGTTCTATTTGATCATCAAAGTCACCGACATCATTTTTTTTTATACTACAGAGATAAAAATATAATAGTAGGCATTTATAATAATTCCCTTTGACTTACGATTCGGAATACATTGAAGGAATTATTGTGTCAATAATTTTTTTCTTATTTTCTATTTACTTATTAATTTTTAATACTTTAATTGATAGCAAGGAAATTTTTCAATGTTTTTCGTATAAATTTTTGAGTGCATTAGTTTGTTTTTACGCTGTTAGAAATATTTCTCTGAAAAAATGGTTAAATAACAATTTATTTTATTGTTATTCCTCCATATTCAAACAAAACAGTAAAATAACTGTAAATAAGATAGTATTCAAACTGTAGGTATAATAAAAACCGGTTTGTAACTACTTTCACCAAATACGGCTAAATAACCAGAATTTCATCGCATCAACTAGATCCATCTAAGGAAACCTAGTTCCTTCCAAATGGATACATAATATAGCCAAAAGAGGGCTAATCTGTCAATCTCATGAGCAAAAAATGGGGTTTTAGTACCAGCGTTGACAGCATAATATTTCCTTTATTACCTTCAACACTTGAAGAGTTTCCAGTGTCATGCATTCCCCAATTTGTGACCCTGGACTATTAAAATACGATACTCTCATTTACGCATGGATGATGGCACCATAAAGCTACTAAACGCAAAAAATCTGGTATTTCCCATCTCTTACGACAGGTAAAACAACCAGATAAATTAATTTAACCACATTCCACAGTTTATTTGCTAATACACAACTGAACACTAACCTAACTCCAGTGCCCATAACCTAACGATAATCCAAGCTCCAATGTCAAGTTAAATTTCATTTTTACGGTTTTGAAACCATGCTAGTCGTAAATGGTTGATAACCATATAGTTTTGCACTCATGATTTTTTAACCATATCAGTTGTAAATGATTCCAAAACCGTAAAGATAAAATGTTCTTTACCGTAAACTTTGTGGTTAATTGTTTGGGCAAACTGCTATCAGTAATTTCACCATAATTTTTAAAAGGAAAAAATACTAACAGTGTATAACAGCAGAGGAAAAATAAAATAAAATGAAAAAAGTATTCGCCAGTTTCGTGGACTATTATTTTTTACTTTTTGCTAGCTGTAAAAAAAATTATAGTAACATTTAAAATTATTGTTGTAGTTGAAATCATTTTTATAGTTCTGTGCCTTCTACTTCTTTTCAAAATCGTAGAAAAACTCTATCCAATTTGCAGTTTGTTTTTATTTAATCTTTATAGTCAAGCACTTATGTTTTAGAAAAGTTGAAAAGATAGAATCAGTTTTTGTGTCTTACGTCTCTTATTTTCTTGTTAGAGTTTTGTTTAATTTCTTTTTTCCTTTTACTCTAACAAACTTTTGATAATGAATTATTTTTGTAAAATGCAATATCCTACCAAAAAAACAACAACTTCTCGCTTTAACTTCAGTTTGGCGAAAGTAACGTTGGATTTATAATTCGCTTAAGTTTCTCTTTAAATCTTTAAACAAATAACATTTTTCCAAACCTCTTAAAAAATAAAATACGCTTAACAATAAGTTATAGCTAATCGAATTCAGTTAATCGTTTGTTTTTTCAATTTAAAACATCTGCCACTTCAAGAGTATTTACCATAAAAGTAATTTAATTGTTTTAAAACTTGTATCTACTGTTACACTCTCTTCTTAAATTTAACAAAGTTTCTTAAAACATGTAAATTGAAATCAAACATACAGTCCGAGGCCACATTATTAGACACACTATAAAATTCTATGTAAAATCTTAATCATCAGGTGGTACTAAACAGCATTATTGTTTTTACCCGGCTGAAACCGGTTTACACTTGTGTGTAACCGGTTTACACCGGTTTCATGTATCAATTGGTTAACATTGTACTGCAATAGGTTGAAAATAAATGCAAATGGGAAGTATATAAAAAATCTCCAGAATAAAAACCGATTGCATGTATGTTTAAATATAAAAGAATTGCATACTACACCGTGTCTAATAATTTAATCTAATTATTACATTTTAATAATATAATACCAGATGTAATAAATATACTATACAGGGTTATTCATAATTCCCTCCGGGGTTTCGAAGCATTATAGTAAAAAAATGAAGACGAATATGGCAAAAAAGAACATATGAAATTCAAGTTTTAATTTAAGCAGTTGCCGGTAGATGGCAGTAACATGTACCACTGAAGCCAGTTGTAGTGAAGAAAAATGGCGTTTCCAAGCGGAGGGAATGTAGGAACATCATATGTCACATGTCTATTCATATTATTTTTATGAGAGTTGCGAGTGGCAACAGATCAAAAAATAATAATAATAAATGAGTGTTCTAAAAAATGTCTGCTGATCATTTATCCTGTATTCCCGTTACGTACAACTGGTGACCCGGACGTGATTTGAACACGCAACCTTCTGATCTGGAGTCAGAATTTTTTATTGCATTGAAACTAGAATGGTATAATTTGTATATATGTTATATTAATATCTTGTATATATGTTTTCGCATTATGATGAGTCATTATGTAGTATAATTTTTGAACTGTATATATGCTGTTATATTATCGTTATGTGACAAATTTGACATACTTGCCTAGCAGGAATACTTGCCGTTAAGTACAGGAATTATGAATAACCCTGTATTTATATAATATATCTTTGAATTTATCCAGTTGTCGAATTTATATTATATATCGCCTAATTTAGCCAATTGATACACGAACGTAAACAAGTGCAAACCGGTTTCAATCACGTGAAAACAATAAAGCTGTATAGTATCGCCAGATGATTAAAATTTTACATAGTCTCTTATAGTACACCTAATAATTTAGCCAAGAACAGTAAGAAAGTTTCCTAAAACTTATAAGTTGAAAACAAACATAAAACATGGTGACTTAATGTACTTACTCCTTTGAATAAATTACTGAAGTAAGCAGTAAAAATTAAATGATTGTTTTAATTTAAAATTTGGTTAATGATAACTGGTGAAGAGATAAAAAATACTATAGTAAATGCCCAATACAGCTCAAATCATTTAATAATGAAAATAAAAGTATAAAATGTATTTTTTTCATAGATGGATTATTCAGTATTTCGGATATTCGATTAAAATTTGGGTATCGAGTTTATATCTAAAAGCGTAGCCTATTTATAGTTACAATTGTGTAACTGTAGCTTCTCTTTGTGTAACTGTGCTGTTGTATAGCTTATAAAAATCGCTAGTGTCCTCTATTGATTATAGGCTGTACGGTAATGACTGCAATTTTCATTTTCATTGTTTCGTGCAGAATATCTATTTGCTTTTATTAACCTGTAAAGAAAACAACAACAAATTTTGAAAAATATGGAACAAAAATAGAGAATAGATATAGTTCAGCTTAATAAAATAAGAATTAATTAAGATATGAATTGTATAAAGTTACGAAGAATTAAAAATTAAAAACAAATGAATATTTATAAATTTATCTTTAAAGCACACAGAATGCTTAATAAATTTAAAATTTCATTAAAATATGATACTCATGATATGAAAAGTAAAAATGTTCCAAAAATCTAACCTGTTCCAAAAATCAGCGTCCTAAATTCTCTTTAATCCTCCTTGAAAGTAACAGAAAAAAATTCATCCAATAATAAATATATTCAATAGTGTTTTTAAAACTTAAAATCATTATGAAATATTCAATGCTAAATTTGTTTTCCAAGTAAGTATGCTAAACATTCTGTTTCTATACCTAGGATTTCTTTTAAAATATCTAATAATATCCTTTTAAAATACTCTACTTTTCATCTTACGTAAAACCTTTTCTGAATATAAAAGGATCATTTATATAGTTTTCTATTCGTAAGTCAAAATATCCATTTTTCCTTCATATTTCCTTTAAATTTCACCTTATAAAGTGGTATAAAGTATTTTTTGGCATATATAGTAGCCTCTATAAAGCGTTTTTTTTTCGCTTAAATATATAAAGAGGGATTATATTAAACATTTCAATACAAAAACCTAATAAATTGCTTTCATATCTTTTTATCTCGTTATTAATATAAAAAAAGAACTTTTTAGAGCTCAACAATTTTACATTAAACTATTGCATTAAAAAAATATGATGTTCCTTAAACTGTATTTTGTAAATGCTATTGTTTATCCTTCAAGTTTTAATATATTGTAAATATATGAATATTTAGTATAATATTATGTATTATGTATAATATAATATTAATATTATAAAAATCATGAGTTATACTTCCTATTCGTTAAAAATTTACAATATGTACGAAAAAAATTCTATGTATTTCAATTTTATTTCGACTGTATAGCAAGTTTCTGCTCTAAAAAATAAAAGAAACAGTTATTTTCATTTTATATTTTGGTTAAAGATCTCTTTACCTTCTTAAAATTAAAACTCTCATTTTTAGAAGATTTGGCTCTATTTCTCTTATTTGTGAAAATCATACTTTTACGAAATCATGTGATTTTCGGCAAAATGCGAACCGCATATTTATTCCATTTTAAAACTGCTTACTCCGTATGATGGGACGGTATAAGGATTAGTGCGCTTCCTCGAGGAATAAGTTTTTTTGGGTTCCAATCCTAGTCATAAGTTAGAACTCTTTCATTAATATTAGTATGCTTATGAGCCATTTATGTTGCACAATGAGCAAAAAAACCATCCCGAATAACTTTTGATCTAATGATCGATCTTCATATTTAAGGACTCAATATTAATGGTTTAAGGAGGTGACCTCAACTTAATCAGCAAGTCCAGATGATACTTAAGTTACGAAAGCAGGCAACAAAATAAAAACGTTCTTTCTCTGAATAAACGTACCTTTTTTTCAACAGATTCACATTTTTGACCCCAAAAATATTGGAGCAAGGCTCAATCTGAGAAATGTGATCCCCATAATTTAATCTGGAGATCAATCCAAAGTTTAAACCTCATAATGTTAATTTAATTTTTTGTGTATTTCATGATATCTCGAGAAATTTTTAAGCACACAATTATAAAGTTTTTGCACACGATTATAAAAGTTGGACACACATTTTTACAGTCTGTTTATCCCAAGATACCCTGATCTAAATAAACAATTAAACATCATAGAAAAACCGAAATAAAATCATGTGCCATAAAAGAGCGGGTTGCACAGTTAAACAGACGTAAAAAATGCAGCCCAGCGAAAACCTCAGAACAGACTGCCAAAGGGTTAAAAAAAAGAAGAGAAAAAATGCAGAGTGTACTGTTGAGGTATTTATTTTTCAAATTGGGTTTCTATTCGAATTATTTTTTAGTTCATCTATATAATTTTAAAAATAACCTCATTCTGGTCTCGTAATTTTGAAAACATTTCCACATAATTTATAGGTCATTAATAACTGTGTAAAAAGAACACTGTAATACTAATGTCAAAAAATATAACTTAATTCTTTAAAGTATGATATTTTCATGTATCTTCCTTTTTTAAAAATAAAAAATATGTTTTTAAAATGAGTTAAAAGCAATAGTTTTAATTTCAATAAAGCATTTTCAGTTAAATATTAAATATTTTTCTGAGAATCAGTTTTATTGTCACTTAAGGGAAAAAAACATGTGGTGGCATCGTTGAGCAATTTCCTTTAATAATCTCATCTCCTTAAAAAAATTGATTTCTGAAAAAATGTTGAAATGACATCATTAATAGTTACCGCTTTTACAAAATGTTTTTTGCATGGCTTAACAGCATGCATTCTGAAATTTTTCATAACTCTAAGTTTAGTTAGGGCACCAAATCTGATCAATTTTAGCAGAATAAATTATAGTAAATGATGTAAAAAAGATATTAAATAGAGGAGACCTCTTACAGTGCATAAAAAAATCTAATGCTGACTATTCAGTAAAAACTATTAATAGGTTTTGAAGCATTTACTAAAACTGATTTCGGGGTACACTTTTTTTAAATAAATGAATCATACATTAAATTTAATGACAAATATATGAATAAACAATTTAAAATCTATAAATTTGAAAGCAGAAACCAATTAGTATACTTTTTTATCTCTTGACTGTAAAAAAGGACTCTCAAATTTCACAAAACTTTCTTTGTTATTAACGAAACCGTTTCTTGATACACACTCTGATCGAAAAGTGACGAAAGAAACTGACCAAAATGGCGAAATAACTATCTTATTCATCGTACTATTGAGAGTGTTTTGTAGCAACTCTAATTTTACTTAAATGATCAATAATTGTCGTTAACTGAAAATTAACTAATCATAAATGTGTTACTTTTTTAATAATTTTTACACTGAACCAAGAAACAACACTTTATTTATGCTTAGCAAATGTTTAATAATAAAATGCTAAAATTTAGCATTAATAAGATTCTATAAATTAAGCAGTTACATTTCAAGTTTTATTCAATTCAACTTACAAACCTTTTTTCATGTTTATTTTTATTCTTTAAACATTTATAACTTATATTGCAAATGAAGTAAATAAAATATTATAGTAAGGCCCAAACTAAATAAAAGTAAAATAACTCAAATTCATCATCTCCTTTTAAATTTATTTTATTTTAACACTTTTAAAGCTTATAATGTCAAATGTTTTTTAAATAATTAGTTCTTTCAAGCAAAATATTTTCTTCCAGTTTTTTTCTAGAACTGCTTGTCGTACAAAGAAAAAATTTTATATTTTCATTCGAATTTCCAAATAAACTTTTCCAGCTGAGAAAAATATCGTAAAGTAATGAAGGCTCTCTAAAGTTATATTACATTTCTTCTTCTACTGCTTATAGACAAAAAACGCATTAGTATAAGCGGTTGATGAGTAAATTAAACATTTACGTTTCAAAAGCAAATTTATTCAACTTATAAACCTTTTTTATATTTATTTTTTAAGATTTCATCATCTATGACTTGTAGTGTGAATAAATTAAATTAAATATTATGATAAAACCTAAACTAAGTAAACTAAAAATAATTAAAAACCATTTTCTTCATTTAAATTTAATTTGTGTCAATAACTTTAAAACTTGTAGCATCAAATGTTTTCTAAATAATTAGTTGGTTCAAAGTAAGTTTCTCTACAACTACATGCTGTACAAATAAAAAAAAATCTAATAATTTCAGCTTTACAATCCAATTTCCAAATAAATTGCTCTTCGTGAGAGAAAGATCTAAAACTAATGAAGATTTTCTTGAGTTGTATTATATTTCTTCTTATCTTCCTTATAGACTAAAACACACTCATTCAGCGAAATGAATTTGGTATTTGATCTCTTAATTTCGGTTTATTTTCTTAGATCTCAAATTATTTTCAAATGTTTGCCTTTGATTAGTTACGAAACTACATTATACAAGAAATGATCTTTTTGTTCTCATTTTGAAGCCTATCTTTTTATTGTTATTTTTTAATGAAACTATTATCAATAAATTGATTTCTCCCTCAACTTAAGTACTTTAATAAGTTTAAGATAGATTTTAGATGGTTTTTAATTTAAGTTAGAAGCACTTTAAATAGACAATTTATTGCTTATAACATATATTTAGTTTGCTGTTTGTCTTTTTAATGTTTTAAGAAAAAATATTTTTCTGCATTTTTCTTATCTACTTTATTTCTTGCTCTTTCCTTATGTGTACTGTATAAATTACACTTTTATGAACATTCTGAATAAATTACATATTTTTATGAACTTGAAATCCTGAATAAATTCAAAACTATATTTTTTTAAAAATACTTATTAAGTTAAAGATCGCATCATTCTAGCAAGATTAGAGAAAGATGATACCAATATTTCTCGAAAAATCCGATTTCTAAAATTAATGAACCATATCAACACTTTCTCTACTGATAACTGCAATTTATAAAAATCAACATTAAGTTTCATTTTAATATAAAGCTTATCTTTAAACACTGAGCCGTAATGGCTCAGTGATTAATGGATCTATGTGAAGTACTAGGGTTCGGTCCTCAGTGACGGCTTGAAGCTCCCATAGTATCAAATCTGTAGGCTTCAGCTTTCCTGGAAAATGAAAAATTGCAATGTTGACTACATTGTCATAATCATGCCATTACTCACAAGACTTGGAGCCTTTACCTCTATATCCCCTGTGGCCCACAACTGGCTGTTGCGGAAAGGCTTTCTTTTTATAATATAACATAAATATTTAATTTAAAACAAAAAGAAAAGTACAGTTCTAAATATTTGCCTTATAACTCGCTGAAACCCCGTATAGCGTAAACATTTAGTTAGGCTATTTAAAATTAAGTAAAAATTAACATTAAGCAGAAGAGAAACAAATTGAAAAAAGCACAAAAATGGACATACTATAGTTTCGTTTCTAAAAACAAGAACCTTCCTCAGTGTCGAAACAGAAAATGTCAGGAGAAAAGTAACGAGACTCACACGTTACAAAAACAAAAATGTAGTTTAACCAAAAGAACAGCAGCAAGCTATAAAAAGAAGGAAGTTAAGAAACAGTTATTGGGGGACAGGTGGGAGCCCGATAATGAAAGAAGTAAAACTTTAATTAGAATAGATTTCTAAACA
The DNA here is from genome assembly GCF_043381705.1 of Parasteatoda tepidariorum. NCBI lineage: Eukaryota > Metazoa > Arthropoda > Arachnida > Araneae > Theridiidae > Parasteatoda > Parasteatoda tepidariorum. The sequence continues at coordinate 26,767,600 of NC_092213.1, forward strand.
TTTGAAAAAAAATTGAACCCTAGTTTTATCAATAACTAAATTATTACTGTTTCTCAAAATGTATAATGATTCCAGGAAGTCATGGTCGATAGATTAAGAAGCCTGTTTCTTATCTCTTTTCTTCTATTATCTAGTTAAATATTGTTCTTCTTCCCCTGACTACTTTCCTCCTTTTGCGACGTGTTTATCTTGTTGCTTTTTATCTGTCGTTTAGTATTTTGACTCTGAAAAAGGTTCTTGTTTATCGAACTGAAACTATAGTATGCCCAGTTTTATGCATTCATTTATGCTTTATTCACGTTTTGTTGCATTTCTGATACGTAGCACAAATTATACTCTATCCACATTCGGACTTACATTAACATTATGTAAACATTTAATTAATAATATAGTTACAAAATGTTTTAAATGGGCCCCGTTTTTCTTCTTTTTAGACTATTATTCTCCAATACGAATTTCAACCATTCAACCATAAACGAATTTCAACCATATCTGAGAGGCTTACAGTTAGATTTTTTACCATCCCTTATGAAAATTGAGTGTATTTCTTAGGTTCATATGACGTTGTTTTGAGGTTTATTTGAAGTTGATTTCAAAACAAACTTTAAAATATCTACGTCCAAGGTGTATAATCAAGGTGTATAAAGCTGTTTTATTCACATTTGAGGTTGTTTTGACGTTGATGTAAATCTACTTAAGAGCAACCGGCTCAGATTGGTTCTTTTTGAGGTGTACGGATTATTTTTTCTAAACTTCAAGCAAGATTCAAGCATGTGAATAATTTCAAGCATGTGAATAATTTCACCCGATCTAAACTAAAGTTATTTCTGAGTGATATATGAGGCTGATTCTGTGAGATGTAAATAAGGTTGAAATTGAGGTTTATCAATGATATTCTTTTTGGTGCAGAACATAACCGCATTTTCTACCTCAGGTGTATTTTTTTGCACCTGTCAATCTTAAAACAACCTCAAAAACACCTTTTTTGTAAGAGATGCGCTTAGGTATCACGGTGTGTAATGCTGGTGTATTCCTGGGTGGGAAGGATTTTTCGTTTGCAGTTTGTGTTTAAATAAATCTATATTTTCCTGCAATTGCTTTGTCTTCCTCAAGGTCAAAAAACAACACGAAAGATTAATTGAATATTCAGCATTCATCATAATACTAGGATTAAAATAGATACATCAAATGGTAAACAAAAAATTTTCATATTTATGCTGGATCAAAATAAAATAGAAAACAATTTGAAAAGCGTTATTAAATTAGTTAAAGCAGCATACACTTGTCGTTTCGGTAACTTAAAAGTACCTTCATTGGTGCCAAAACACAAATGCAAAAATGATTCGATTGCTTTTATAATGAAGTGGTCCCTTATCAAATATTTTTTTTATTTCTTGAGAATTTCAAAACAACTTGTAAAATTGAAAATATAAGTAAAGCTCAACATTTTGAAATAATTTCACAAAGATCATTATTTCTCAATTTTCTCAAATAAGCATTTCTTCTTAACAAATCCATGCAAATGATCAATTAAAACGTGAAATTTGTTTCAAAATGTTTCAAATTTAAAACTCTGTTTACTGTTTTAAGCATAAAGTTCTGTCATATATTAATATAATTTTACGAGCACTAATTCCACGTTTTTTAATACTAAGTAACATAAAAAGCAGGCGTTAAAATCACTATAATGAGAGAAACATAAGATAAGAAACTTATCGTTTTGCGAATTTTGAGTAAAAGGAGGGAAATATTTAAAACTGTTTCCCTAAATAATGAAATGTATTCTTTTATATGTATGAAGAACTTATAAAAACATCAAATAAGCTTATGTTATAAAAAAATTGTTGATTATATTGAGAGAATTTACTTAATACTAAGAAAATATAAACTTACTTAGAGAATATAAAATTATTACAATTTTAAACTGAAGTAATTTAAGAAAAGAACAACGTATAAAGCACAAATGAAATCTGTAAAAGCAACCTAAAGCTATTTATTACTGTAAAAGGTATTATACAATTATCGATGACTAGAAACAGAATAAACAGAAACAATTTCCTAACTTTCATGTTTTGCGCTGAATTTCAATTTGTATCTTATATCTATTATTATCTAAGAACTTTGTGACTCAGTGTAAAGCGGCACATAGTTGTGATTTCCCTAAGTGAGCGAATCTTCCTACTGTCTCAATTATAGATTGCTATTTGTTTTTAATAAATCCATGCAAGTAATGAACTGTTTATTGTTCTCAACATCAAGACCTATTATTAACTATTAATCATTTTTCGAAAACAATTTTCTTACCTAGTGACTGTAAAATGAGCATTAGAATTACTATAAGGAGAAGAAAAAAAAACAAATCATTTCTCAACATTTACCAGGTAATATAACAAGTATTAAATTCATATAGTACTAAAATAACTAATCGAAATCCTTAAGATTTATTTTACGAGCTTATTTTATAGAAAATGATTATGCCGTAACTAATCGGCTTTATATAATAAAATAAGAGTGAAATTATTTTAAGAATGATGAAATGTCAAATGTATCGTAATAGATGCTCTTAATAACTAGCTCAAAAAATATTTCCAAACATGTAAGAGTAGTATATAGTAGAAATATGGAATATACGCTTCTTATCGTAGTAAAGGACAGCATGCAAAAATTGAATTGGGCTGGTCACAGTATCAGAATGCCCGATGATCTTCACCATCACCATACCAACCATAACCATACCAACTATTACCGTACCAATAGGCACAAGAGAAAGGGGTCATCCAATACTCAGGTGGGTTGAATGTCTAGAACAGTGATTCTCAACCATTTTTCTGTTGCGGCACACTTTTAACGATTTCGAAATTTGACGGCACACAATGAAAAAAATTAGATTAAAAGTTGTTTACTTACCTATTATAAACTGTGTTAAATAGTTTGTGATCATAATTTTGAATGTGAAATAAAATAATATGTTCTACAAAAGCACGATTTTTAAGGGAATAATTATTTCTTTCAACTAATCTCTTATTAGTTAGTAACAGTTTTTGCTAGTTATTAATTGTTAGCTTGTTTTCTGCAGGTCTTAACAGTTAGTTTTTTTTACATTAACTGTTATTTTCTTGTGATTTCTTGTAAACTAGTCTTTTTGCTAATTATTAATTGCTAGCTTATTTTTTTGTTAGTTATCTTTTGTCAATTTGTTTTTTTATATATTTTTTTTTAGTTATCCGTTGTTAATTTATTTATTAATTGCATAGCTTACTTTAATGATTAGCTTTCATTTCCGTTTGAAAGTTAGTATTTAGCTTGCTTTCCTTTGCTAATTAATAATTTTAATAATCGTTAAATTTCCTACTTATTTCAACATTTTTTAAAATTGTGTGTCGAAGACAATTTAAAGACTTCCATCTTATTTTAACTCATTTTAAGATTGTCAGAGACAAGACAATCGCTGACAAAGATGTTCACGCTGTTAAAGCGTGGAAAAATTATAATATATATATATATACAGTCAGTCACAAAAGTGTACATACACCCGCTAATATTCGCAGATCTAGCACTTTACTCATATTTTTAAATATACAACTTTATTTTCGTTAACATCTTGGATAAAAACTCATATCTANTTATTGTTCTCAACATCAAAACCTATTATTAACCATTAATCATTTTTCGAAAACAATTTTCCTACCTAAATATTACTGAATAACTGTAAAATGAGCATTAGAATTACTATAAGGAGAAAAAACAAATCCTCTTTCAACATTAACCAGGTAATATAACAAGTGTTAAATTCATATACTAAAATGACTAATCGAAATCCTTAAGATTTATTTTACTAGCTTATTTTATAGAAAATTTTTATGCTGAAGCTAATAGGCTTTAAATAATAAAATAAGAGTGAATTTATTTTAAAAATGATAAAATGTCAAATGTATCATAATAGATGCTCTTAATAACTATATGTAAGAGAGAGTATGTGGGTGATTCTCACGTAATATGACAATTCTCTGTTTCATGCTCCAAGATCTAATACTATAATACTAAAAGAACTTTTCTTTGAAAAAATTAATAAATAGTATTGCTGTTAGCATTTTAAAATGACTTTGCACTAGCATTGACTGTTTTGTATAGTTAAAAAATTTAATTGAAATTTCATGCTTTTGGTATTTCACAAACAATGTTTCCAATAATAATTAGCTTCAAAACTTCCCATAAATTTTTCAATGTCTAATTTTTTTAATCCCAACCGGTGTAAGCATTTCTAGAATATACGCAGAGGGTATTATTTACAAAAACTTCGTTTAAAAAAAATTTTTTTGTCAATAATTTGTTTGTCCCAAGAAAATCTGTCATTTCCCTGGCTACTTTTATTTAGTGGTTTATAGCCAAAATAGATAGAGCCAACAATCAATATCTTATGTTAATAGATTGATTATATACCCTTCTATATGAACATGTCTTGTCGCATGAATAAAGAACCAATTTTCTGGTTCAAAATCTATTTCAAAAAATTTGTCAAGGTGAGTAGGTTTTTGTGTTGTCATTTTCCTGGCTTCTTGAAATCATTAATAACATAAACTACATAGATTTATCTGACTTGTTTTTTGCAGAATATAAATATCTTATTCCAAAATATTAAATTAAAGTAAAGTTATAGGCTATAAAATGGCAAATTTTCATTATCCTGGATGTCATTTTCCTGGTTATTAATGAATACCAGGACATTGAAGTGTTACCAGAAATTTCTTTAAGTGCTATTACTGTAAGGAGAGAAAGCAAATATTAACCTAATACCAAATTTATGTATGATTGTAATATGCTTGGATGTAATCAAAGTTATTTATTTATTTAATGATTGATTATTATACACAATTTTATTCTGTACATATCAGCAACAAAAAAATTTTTGATTCCTTCTTCAGTGGATAAAAAGAATTAATTTAAGCAATTTATGGTCCATCTTACATAAAGGCTAATGACTTTTTTTTAAACTTCTAAGCTAATATGTCATTTTCCTGGCATTCAAGATTTGGTGAATTTCTTTTTCTTTTTTTTTTCTCGAGCAAATGTCAATAAACTAGACGGCTGTCTGTAAGATATTAATAAGTGCAACTAAAGAAGTATACAAAAAAAAATTTAGATTATTTTGAAGACTTTAAATTTGAAAAAAAAATTTCGTCCGAATTGTCATGTTTAAAAAGAATCACCCATATAGTAGAAATATGGAATATATGCTTCTTATCGTAGTAAAGCACTGCATGCAAAAATTGAATTAGGCTGGTCACATTATCAAAATACCCGATGATCATCACCATTACCATACCAACCATAACCATACCAACTATTACCGTACCAATAGGCACAAGAAAAGGGGGTCATCCAATACTCAGGTGGGTAGAATGTCTAGAAAGAGTCTTGATCGTCCTAAAGTAACCGGATAGAAGGCAAAGGCTTCAGACAGAGAAGCTTAAAATAAAGTTTTGAAGAAATCCTTGGCCCACACTAGGCTGTCACACCATTGAAGAAGAAAGAAATCATGTATATGTAATGAAAAAAAGCTCTTATTTCAGTTTTCGAAAAGGTTAAGAAAACTCGGAATGCAATGAGAATTAATGAATGCACTTACATTTTTCTTCTTTTTTTTCTTTTATTGCTAATAAATAATTGATTTGTAATATAACGATTATTAAAAATACTTTAGAGTTTCAACCAGCATTCAAGTAAATTTTACTGTTTTTGCAACTTTCTGTCTTAAATTATTAAGTGATAAAATAACAAAACTACTATAGATCATTATAACAATACTGTTTTGAACAAATCCATATTGTCACCCACACTGAAAAAATTTAAGATAAAATTAGGATAAAAAGTGGTGGCATCCTGAGTGAGACATCCGTAAAATCAAATCCTCGCCTTAAAATCCATTTTTACCATAAAATCCAGTTTAACCATAAAAAGCTCATTTTTACCGCAAAATTTTGTACTGAAATTTTTTCAAAAGTATTTATTTACATACAGTGGTTCAGTGATTTCCCCGTAAATATTACTGTAAAAATTACAGTATATCAGATTTTTTGCTCTGTAAAATTATACAATAAAAAGGGATTTTGTGGTAAAAAATATCGGCACTCAGGGTTTCGATACTTTTTATCGCAAATTTATCCAGAATTAGTTTTGTAGCGCATAAAGTGCACGCTTTTTTTTAACTTTATTTTTGACAAAAACTCTAAACATAATTGAGTATGGTTATTACAAAATACCCGGTATAACTAGTTCAATCTTTAAGATCATCATCATAACGTGTTTCTAAGTTGAAATAAGGAAAAAACTTTTTGAACTGAACTAACAGAGCAAATTTTATCCATTTGTTTAAATATTCAAATAACCATTGCGTTTTATCTCATAAAAGGAGAAAATTAAATTTCTAATGCTATTTTTGATGTATGTATTACTAACGATATTATTTTTATAGTGAACCTTCTTTGTGATGGCAATACAATCAAATGAAAATTAAGTTAACAGGGAGGGGGCTAGTTTTTTGAAAATTGCCTCCTTTTTAAAGAATGCTCCAATAGTTCATGTCAAAAACTATGCTCAGTGCTTTTGTTTTACATGTTGAATCTCAATACCTTCCTCATCACAAACTCATAGTTGCTAAAAAAATATTTTTTATTTTAGCAACATATTTATTACCTAGATGACTCACTAAATATTTTAATTTATATATTTCTGAAGTATCTATGCCGTTATAATTTTGAATCCTTCGTATAAATAAACTTAAAGCTAATAAAGGAATGTCTTAAAATTAATTGATCTATGCAGAATAATGTAAAAATACTCTGGGTGATTTGTATCAACACATTTCGATTTTTATGGACTTTATCCAAAAATAAGTACCATAAGTAAGGGTAAAAACAAATTAATATTTAAGCTTACTAAAAGACAAAACTGTTATCAAACATTGAAAAATTACTATTCATTAAAGCAGGATTAATAGCATCAAAGCCCTTTAAAGTTACCGATAACACTTATAAATGATTCTGTTACTCACATCTCACCTTCATCTGATATTTAAGCAGGTTTTTTGCTCCTTTCTCACCTGTGATTCGTCAGGTTTTAATTTCGTTATTCTTCCTCGTATAAATAATAGTTTATTAAACATATTTAATGTTGGAATTTTCATTCTAAAGTCAAGTAAAAATAACCGGCAGCAATTTGTCTAACAGATTAACCTAAAATATTACGGTTAAGAGCATTTCTTTAGCTTTACGATTTTGAAACCGTTTACAACTTATATAATTAAAGCACCGTAAATGCAAAACTATACGGTTTTGTAACCATTTACAACTAGCATGATTTCAAAACAGTAAAAAGGAATTTTAACTAGACATAGAAATTAGGTTATGTTAGGCTTTTCTTAGGTAAAGAACATTGGAGTTCAGTTGTGGCTGAGCTGTGTTTTGTCAAATAAACCTGGGAAATTGGCTTAATTAGTTTATCTTATGGTGCTATCGATCGTGAGAGAGGGAAAATACTAAACTTTTTTGTGTTAAGCATCTCTTTGGTGCTGCAATCTATACATGAACGACAGCTCATATTGTAAGAGTCTAGGATCAGCAATTGGAGTGTGCAGGACACTGGAAACTCTTCACGTGCTGAAGGAATGGAAGAAATTCTGTCGTGTTAATTCTAGGATTTGAGCCCCTGTTCAACTACTTATTAGATTGACAGATTAGTCCCCTCGCTACAATATGCACCTAGTTGATGCGGATAAAAGTCTGGTTGTTTACCTGTATTAGGTAAAAACAGTCGATAAAGGATTTTTCTTCTGGTTAGCAGTTTGAATATAACCTTTATTTATTTATTTTTTAATATGATGAGAAAACATATAAATAAACTGTTATTTAGCCATTGTTTCTGAGAAATTTTTAACAGTGCTTCTTACATTATTTCTTGTAAAGTTTTTTAAATCTACATGTAGAGACGCTGATTAAGCTACACCTTGAGCCTAACTTATTTAATCCTTTATGTAATTAATTAATTTATTGAATAAAAAAGACTTATTTTTGTAACCATGGTAGTGATAATTCTTCTTAATATTGTTTGAATTAATTAAAATGGCTTAAGCCACAGCAATATTTTCAAATTTTTATACAACAATACATTGCTTCTAAAACCAATATGGAACTAAGACTTATTTTCTCTTTAAAAATATGCACATGGTATCAAGAAAATATTTTTAAAAATAGGATTTAAAAGGATGAACATGTTTGAAATATTTTATGTCGTATATCTAGAGTTCGAAAATTAGCTTCCAAGAAGCAAAATAAATGTAAAGAAAATATTATAGAAAAAAAAATAACTCGCTAGTATAAAATATTTTGAAAACCGGAATCACAGCCTGAAAAACATTTTTAAATATTTCACTCTATAGTCGGAAAACCTAAAATGTCAGATTACCAAGACAAAAAAGAAAAGAAAGAAAGAAAGAAAACAAATGATGCCTGTCTTTCTCAATAGCATACATGTTAAACGACTCATGCATATATGTATGAGTTTTGTAAACCATATTTAGAGGAAACAGGATTGAAATTCTTCAGAAAAGCATGTCAGATTTTTTTTTAAATCAATCATCATTTTGAATTTTTAACTTATGAATAGAACTAATGTTGTGACAAGCATAACTTTAAAAATATTTCTATCAAAGTGTTATGCAAAGATGTATGGAAAAGCATGAACTACTAATATTTATATTTATATATTCTCTACTTATTGTCACATTACTGGCACTATCTTCCGATTTGATAAAAAGATTTGTTAATAAAAGAAATCGTAAATTGAATTCATCTAATAACCATATTCATTTTATGGTAAATTATGTAATAAAGTTAGATATTAAGTATGATTATAGAAATATTAAAAATATGACTACAATGTTATGAAGTATGGAGTATTTGAATCCGAATATCATTCAAATTTGTTTTAAACTTGTTACTTTGAGCCACATTTTTGCCATTCTAAAGTTTAATTACTGTATACCGAAGGGAAAAAAAATATACTTAACATGCATAGTTTGTGTAGTTAATGTTATATTTTGTATTGCTGCGACAAAACCTAAAAGACTTTTAGGTCTATAATTACGAAGATCTATAATTACGAGGGAAAAAAACAATGAGGAACAGTAGTTGATGAGTTGAGTAATCAGGCCGAGGGAGGCTAAGCCTGCTGGTTTTGTAAATTTTTCTTTAAAACTCTCAGTAAGAAACATAATGTGGGGTTCTTCCTAAATATAACGTCGCATTCAGTAAAATTGTATTCCACTGTCAGTTTTCGTTTTAAGAAGAAATTACTTACTTTTTCAAAACATTTGCCTCAAACTTTAAATGAATTGCACATTGTAATTAAAAAGAATTATGTTTATGAAATGCATATAATAGCACATAGATACTTACTCATTTCTAAATGAGAAAGGGTTTAGTTTCATTTGAAAATGCCTTTTAAAAAAGGCATCTTCAAACGAAATTTTAAATATAAACTCAAAGCAAAAATGAGATCTAAATGAAATTTGAAGATCTTTTAAAACGCAATTTTTATTTTTTATATCGTCTGTTGCCAAAGAAAAAATACATTATTATTCTAGAAGCATTAGTGAAAATAAGCCAATTTAATGTATTTCACAGTTAAAAATTCCTTTCTAAAATAAAACTCCCAAGCCCCTCAAACTTTCGTTTAGGAAGAAAAGAGCAATACATAAACAGATAAATTTTTTGTTTTCAAAGAAAAAGAGAAATGCTTAATTTGAGGATAAAAAGTATATTTATGCAAAAAGAATTGGTTCTTTAAAAATGAAGCATTACAATAATCGAAAAAACTGTCGTTATGTTTTTGTAAAGAGAAAAAGAATGCTCATGTGCTCTTTTTAAAGACCTTGAGTTTGCATATTAAGGTTTTTTGCTAACAGCTGATATTAAAATAATGATCTCATTCCCTTTACCCTTTTCGACGAATATTTTACTTCATTTTGTCTTTATTTTTCTCATATTTTCCTAAATAGTTTGACTTTATAGTCTTAAAGTTCATTCTCAGAAGATTTCTTCTCCCTAATGGTAATCTTTAAATATATTTTTAACGACAAATATTTTAAAATTATTTTTTAAGCATCAATTCTTTCGAATATTACAAATTATGAATGCGAATCTGAAATTTATTTAGTTCTGTTTATAATAGTCATGGATAAATAATAAAAGTTTCGTAGTAATTTAAGAGAATTAAAAATTTTAAATTGTTCAGAGTCCATTTTATTTTACTTCAGTTCGCCTTTATTTCGCTCATTTTTTTTCAGAAATAGTTTAACTTCAATGCCTTAAAGCTCTTTCTGATTGTTTCTACATAATGGTAATCTCTAAATACATTTTTAGCGACAAATATATTAAAATTATTTTTTAAGCATCAATTCTTTCGAATATTACAAATCATGAATACGAATCTTAAATTTGTTTAGTTGTATATATAGTCAATGATAAATAATAAAAAATTCGTAATGATTTAAGAGAATTAAGAATTTTAAATTGTACAGAGTCCATTGTATTTTACTTCAATTCTCTTTTATTTCTCTAATTTTTTCAGAAATAGTTTGACTTCAATGCCTTAAAGCTCTTTCTGATTGGTTCTCATTAATGGTAATCTTTAAATACATTTTTAACGACAAATGTTTTAAAACTATTTTCTAAGCCTTAATTCTTTCGAGTATCATGAATGCCTAATTTTAAATTTGTTTAGTTGCTTTTATTATAGTCTTTGATAAATAATAAAAATTTCGTAGTAATTTGAGAGAATTAAAAATTTTAAATTGTACAGAGTCCATTCTATTTTACTTCAGTTCTCTTTTATTTCTCTCATTTTTTTCAGAAATAGTTTGACTTCAATGCCCGAAAACTCTTCCTGATTGTCTCTCATTAATGGTAATCTTTAAATGCATTTTTAACGACAAATATTTTAAAACTATTTTTTAAGCCTTTATTCTTTCGAATATCATGAACGCCTAATCTTAAATTTGTTTAGTTGTATTTATTATAGTCTTTGATAAATAATAAAAATTTCGTAGTAATTTAAGAGAATTAAGAATTTTAAATTGTACAGAGTCCATTGTATTTTACTTCAGTTCTCCTTTATTTCTCTCATCTTTTTTCAGAAATAGTTTAACTTCAATGGCTTCAAGCTCTTTCTGATTGTTTCTCATTAATGGTAATCTTTAAATGCATTTTTAACGACAAATATTTTAAAACTATTTTTTAAGCCTTTATTCTTTCGAATATCATGAATGCCTAATCTTAAATTTTAGTTGCTTTTATTATGGGCATTGATAAACAGTAAGCTTTCGTGATAACTTAAAATAGCTAAAAACTTTATGTGTTCTATTATACCTGTAATGTGTTCTCTTATAAAGGCAGCTTTTCCTTTGTGTGTAACATTATATATTCAGTAAAAAAAAATACCGAAGATTTGAAAAGGAATTACATACATTGTAAAAAATCAACGATGAAATAAAGGAAAAAAGTACTAATTTGGGGTAAAAGTACCAACACTGAGGGTACCAGTACTTTTTACCATAAAATCCATTCCTTCCGGATGTTGCGAACCAAAAAATCTGATATATCGTAATTTTACAGTAGTAATTACCATAAAATCATTCTTATTAAATAAATATTTCTGTAAAAATTACGGTAAAATATTTTTATGGAAAAATGGATTTTAAGAATGATACACCCTAAGTGCCGCAACTTTATATAAAAACTTGATCCAAAACTTTTTTAAATTGTAGAAAAACATGTTTTACTGTGCTTGGCTTAAGGAGTAGGATTTGTTTTCTCTAAATTTAGAAATTATCTGCAAAGCTCGTCAAAAGATGGCACTGCTCACAAAAAAGACAGTGCTTTAAGTAATGTTTTCAATTTCATGTCAGTCCATTCCGACTGAAATATTTGTACGGACGTATGTTACTTTTGTCCTACAATTAACGGTTTTTGTGAAAACATTTCTGTCAGTTAGTTGCGTTAACTGTTGGCAAACTTTGTAACTGTTTCTAAAACTCGGTAAAAAATATGTTTCTTGCGCAGAGAGTCGCACATTTTATCTCCTTTCATTTTTCTTTGGAAGAAGACAAAAATTTATCAAATCTTAAGCCATTTTTTTTTTGGCTAATCCTTTAATTTATTTTGAAATTTGAAAGGAAAAGGGTATATAAAACTATTTTCAAAATAATAACCGAATGTTTTCTAAAGGCATTTAACTTTGAGTGTTAATGTATTTTAAATATGCTAATAAACATATCAAGAATGAATTTTGAATTTTGGGAGGAAATTACTTGGACTAAAACAGCTTTCCAAAATCAGATAATAATCAGACAATTAAAGGACATATTATGTAACGAGACAATTATATAACATTTATCTCATCGGCAATGTAGGAAATCCATTATTCTATAGAATTCTTAGAAATATCTGGTAAAGTATGAAACAATTAAACATTTCACGCATTGTCTAGGTATTCTACTGAATGGTAAATGACAAACCAGCAAAGTATGGAATTTGATTACTTCATGCTTTTAATTAGTATTATGATTTATAGGTATTAGTTGAAAGTAATTTTTTGTTGCAACAAGTTGGTTTTTATTTTATTTTGCTCTGTTTTTGAATGAAGTCATGAAATTTGTTTGCACGAAGTTTAATTTTTTTTCTTGTTTTGAATAAAGTATTTTAATGACAGGTTTTCATTATTTGTTTTTCAAAGTTACCGGTATCTACTTCTCTACACTGCTAACAATTCTGGTTCAGATTACAGTCTAAAGTACCGGCACATCATTCATAAAGTAGTAAAATACATCTGTTTCTGTAAAATATTTAAGTATATATCATAATTTTGCAGTAATATTAAGCTAAAAATATTCAGTGATTTTACTGTAATTATTACTGCAAGCATTACGGTATATTAGAATTTTTAATCCATAACATGTTCCGGTAAATCCATAACATGTTCCGGTAGATTTTACTGTAAAAAAGTATCGGTACACTGAGTGCCGTAATTTGTTCCGAAATTTTTTAAAGTACATACTGATTTTTTAAAGAAAAGTCGTAATCCGGAATAAATTCCCGGTAATCCTTACATCATTGTTTCTTAAAATGAAAAGTCATTCCCTCATATTCTCTACTTTTTTTCCTAAAAAAATAGGGAACATGATCCTATATGCTCCTGCACGGTATTTACTATAATGTTCTCCTGCTTTTTCTCTATACTTCGTCTGAGATTTAAATCAAACTGAACCTTATTTGCTTTTTTTGTTGAAAAAAACGACTTTTAAATAAAAGTTTACTCTTTTTTATACCTTGTTTAAAGAACATTTTTTATTCTACGGAATGCCTAAACATTCTTTGTATTGCCTAAGTAAAGTATATAATAATTCTCATGTTTCAAACTTTACCCAAAAAAAGAATATATTCTATAGAATAGCGAAGCGTTCTATACATTGCCGGTATTTCATACATTTTCGATAATATTTACTTTAATTTTAAATAACTGTATTAGTAAATTAAAAACTAGCTTTAACATTTGATTCTTATTTAATAAAGTACTCAACATCAAAATGTGAGAAAAAATTTCGATTGCTGCTTTCGTTACGAAATAAACTTTTCTGAAAACTTTTTCAGAATAATGAACTTTATGATTCTATTGTTGCCTTCTTAATAAAAACATTTTAAGAAAAGAAAGGTTAAAAAAAGTAAAGACTTTTTGCGATGAAATCTTATTTTTTCTCGAGAGGTTTCCCCTTAGAAATAATCAAAAAAGAAATGTTTGTGAACTTTCTGATTTCTAATACAGAAGTTTGTAAAAGAAATGCTGCTCTTTTCACTTTTTGGTTTAAAAATCTCAGTTTATTTGCAACAAAAATATTTTTTGACCATTACATATCCGTAATAGTTCAAAAAATGATCCCGTTTTGACATTTAAACTTAAAACGATTATAATATCATTTTTTGTTAAGTAGTTTTTTTACATAAAAGGAAACACCAATTTGAAGTTAAGGAAAATACTTTGTTCCGAATTTTTTGAAGCAACAGTATTTGAAATTTTTAAAAAGTCTTAATTTCTATTTAGTTTTTAAAAAGAAAATTTTCAAAAAATTTTAAAATATTTATTTATTAACTTTTATAAACATAAATTTAAATATTACATTTAAGCTAACCGTATTGTTGATTAAATGTGTGCTGTATTAAATTTTGAAGCAAATTTTGAAACCCGTATTTAATTTTTATGTATCTCCTATTCGAACTCAATAAAACAGATAAATATTTTCGTCTGTAGACCCTAAAAATTTTAAATTTATTATTAAACTTATGTAAAAATTAAAAAGTTCGAAGATATCCAAATATCTCAATATTACAAAATTGTACATACTACTGCCAGTGTTTAGTTACTCAACTTTACATTACATTTTATAATGCTTCTAAACTATCAAACTTAACTGCCTAATCACTTAATTTATTTTGAATCATGAGTATACAAAAATGATAGTTAAAAATAAGAGCTAAAGATGAAGGAAGTAAATTATAAAACAGCATATGCACTCCAATTTTATCAAATATTTGTACAAAGTATTTGTGCAAATTTGCGGTATTATTGGATGTGATAATTTTATCTGAGCGGAACGTCGTTATACAAAAAAAAATTGTATTAAAATATAGACAAAAGTTTTGCTTGTTTTCGAGTTCATCTTGACCAAAAGAATCAGATTCACTGAATTTACCAAGTATGCAACAGAACAGAAAATTCTGAATCAAATTACGGGAAAAAGTACAGGGAAATCCATTTCATCGCAAAATCCATTTTTACCGGATCATGCTACCGGATTACAAAAAATCTGATACGTCGTAATTTTTACAGTACGATATCATCCGATATAACATAATTTATGAATCATGTATAACCTGATATACTAATAAATAAATATACTGATATATCAATAAATCAGGTATAACCTGATATTTCTAAACCATATATAATCTGGTAAAATCAGATATTCAGCAATTTCTACAGCACCCTAAAGTCACTGAATTATTATTATTGAGTAAATATTACTGTAAGAATTACGATATAATATTTTACGGTAAAAATTGACAACTTGACAGTAAAATGGATTTCATGGATGATGTATCCAAACAGCGGGTGCTTTTTACTGTATTTTTATCCAGAATTTTTCACCGTGTTGCTTTAAAATATTGTTTAATGCAACACTCTTAGACATAAAACTCTCACTTTTGACGACTCAACAATCTTTGGGCTGCATTTCGTTAATTTTGAGAATAATTTAATCATGAAATCACATCATTTGTGACAAAAAACAAACTCCCAAATATATGACGAAAATGTTCCTTAACTCAGAATCTCATCGCAGTGTATTGCGGGAGATTGATAGTCAGAATCACGAAACTAGAAAGAAGACTGGAAGATTAAAAATAGATTGACGAAAGAAGACTAGACGGTTGAAAATAGAGAGCGATTAAAACGAAGCTAGCCGACTGGATCAAGGAGTAGGCCTCGTACCAGAAAGATCCCAGGTTTGAATCATGCATCAGGCATGTATGAAATTTATCTCTCAGTGCTATCTGTTTTTGTGTTTTGGGCATCATTGATCAATTTATGTGGTTCCTACAATGAAATATTATTACTAGGTTTTCTTTTTTTTCTTTTTGAGAAAAAATACAGAATGACGAAATATTCCTTTAATTTTGACGAAATACGTTTCCTCAGAGAAGTGAAAATAGTTGTTTCATCACTTACGAAATTGTCGCTCAGAGCATGCATTAGAAGATAATTAACGGTTGCGTCCAAAGGAGGAAGTTTCGTGACATTTGAGCATCCATTTTTTACAGGGCATTGAAAGCGAATTATTTTCACAACTGACTCTCAATGTAGTTTCAAAGTAACTTTTTGAGGCAGTGGATATTTGAGCATGATCAAACAAGACAATCAGTGGCTTTCTGGATCGAAAAAGAATGAAATTTAAGAATTTTCTCGAACGGTTAACATTTAGTTTCGATTTAAATTATGGGATTAAAGTCGTGTATAAAAATTGATATTGACTAACCGTTTTTCAATGAGCAAAATGTGAAACAAAGATATAGAATAAACTTCTCACTCCATTGTTACTTTAGTTAATCTCATTGGCGAAAATAAATTTTAAAAATAAACTATTTTCAATATGAATATTAAAAGTAAGGTTATGAAGAAATTTCCTATGGTAACCAAACAAAATAAAGTTTAAATTTTATCCAATATAATTTATAATTGAATCAGTCGAACTAAATTGTGTCAGTGTTATAAAATTTGTTGTAGTATTTAAATTGGATAATTTTTAAGCAACCAACAATTTAAAGTTCAAAACCAAAAATGAACGCGTACCATTCATAGGGCTTGTAGAGCGAAGCGGGCAGGTGTGTGTGAGACACCCAGAAAAAATTTATTATTATAATGTGTTTTTCATTTAAAAAAAAAGGTGAATATGCTTGTTTAGGACAAACAAGTGATGTTTTCCATTGAATCTATTAATTAAATCAGTGACAGGTACTCAGACTGAAAATTAGGTACAATAGACCTCTGGTCGACGTGCCTTGTTCCTCGGAGCTGCCCAACCCCTAAGTCTAAGTCTAGACCAAAAATTAAGACCGGAAGTTTTTAATTAGAAAGTTGATCGAGAACTTAGGCAAAGATATCATTTAAAACAATTCACGCCAAATAGTTTAAAAATCAATGGTGTTATCCCATTAAATAAGTGGCAGGATATAGACACGGATAATTAAGTTAAAAGTTTCCGCTTCCAAAGTTTCCGCTTCCAAAATAACTTTGCTTAGTTAACTTTTCTGAAGTTAAATCCTTAAGGAAACACTTAATTCAAATCAAAATAACTTCTTAGAATAAAACTTTACTCAAAACTAAATAATACGAGAAGATAACTAAAGCTTTACCTTTTACTTGAAAAAATTATTTTTAAAAAGTAACAAAATAAAAAAAGTTGTAAAAATAGATATTATTTAATGCGTAAAGGATATTAAAAATTCATTAAAGATAGTTTAAACTGCACCTTGATCAGATTGTGAATCAATCAAGATTAACTTAAAACATTTATTAAAATGGGTTGCTATAAATGCTTCTATCATCAATTTCCAGAAATGAAATTAGTTTTACAGTGTTGCTTTTCTAATAACTACTAACAATGAAATCACTAAAAAAGTTTCGAAATCTTAGTATTGAGTATGTAAGTCGTATTATTTTATTAAAATTATATTTGATTCCAACTTCAATAAATTTATATCATTTCAATTTATTTCGTGCAGTTTTTCAAAGTAATGACGTTTTATTTTACCATTTCTATTAGGCTAGTACTTTTTTCTAAAATTTATATCTAATAAATAATACGCCATATTTGAACGAAAATTAAAAACCAAAATAATTAGAAGGGTTTAAAAGTTGAGATATGGATTATCGTGTCTTTGACTGTTTGTTTCCAACATAAAGCAATTCTGACAAAATTAACATACAGAACACTGTAAAAATTTTCAAATCATATTATGTTAAAAAGTACCGGTATCCTGAGCGTAACATTCGCAAAATTAATTTTACAGTAAAATCCATTTTTGCCGAAACATTCTGTACCGTATACAGTCACAATTATTTAACTACAGTAATGCAGAGATTTTAAATATTACTGTAAAAATTACTATCCATCAGATTTTTTGTACCATAAAAATTTAACGTAATTTTTTACAATGTATGTTTATAATATTTCTGGTAAAAATAATCATATTTCTAATTAATAAAATCAAAACATACGGTACTTAAAACATTCCTTTGAGAATTTTTCCTCGTGTTTGGTAACGGTATAACAGAAATTCCGATTTTCAAAATTATAGTTCTTATTTCCCGACATTCAGTAAAAAATACGAAACTGAAAATTAAATTTAACCGAATAAACGGTTTTTATGGCTCTAAGGTATCATAATAAAATTGCCTAATTTTACCACGTACCAAATTCTATCACATATTATAAAAACATATTTTATTGTTAATTCTACCAAAATCATCAATTCGGAAAAAATCACCGGGTATTTTGCATTTCCCAAAGAGCCGGAAACTTTACCATATTCAGAAAAACACGGTAAATTTTACCATATTCTGGTATTTTTGACCATACTTACTTTCAGTGATCTAAAAGCAAAATTATGAAATAGAAATAAAATTTGATGCTCAGACAAAAATATCTGTGAATGCTTCTTTCTTAATATGTGAAAACAAAATAAATAAACTGATATAAAAGTTGAGGTTTTGATAAAAATATTTCTGAAGATTTTTTACTAAATATCTAAAAACAAAATAATCAAATAGATTTAAAAGTCGAGATCTCCTTTTGATTCTCTTTTTATTTCTCTCCTTGCGAACAATTCCACTAAAAACCAGAACTTGAGTATCTATCAATTTTTTTTACAAAATAAGGAATTGTCATTTATTTTTTAGAATTTTTCACCTTACAAAAGAAACAAGAGTTTTATATTTTTCTTAGATATTTTCAACCATCACCCGATATAAAAAACCGCATTTTAAAAACAAATTTGACCAGAACTTCGCCTGCAGGTAAAACTTCGCCAATAAAGCACCAAATCAATAACATTCCAAACTTTCCTTTTATTGCCAGGGAAAAATTCCGTAAAAAAAGGCAATGAAGCATTTCTAAATTGTTGCTTTTATGTTATTTTTGTAATTTTCCATGATTAGTCAAATATCTTACGACTTGGTTAGATAAAAAAGCTGTCAGATATTCATTTCATAAATACATTCATGTTCTTAAGTTTTACTGAGATAATATTTAATTGTTTTGAATAAAAAATGACAACACTTCAATCTTATTTCAATTTCAAAAAAAAAATTATAATTTATATATTTAATTTATATAATTTATA